>NC_069502.1:834656617-834956617 GCF_027579735.1 Bombina bombina
GTTGTGTGTGTTTCAGGTGCCTATAAAGTGTGATGATGTTGCTGTGTATTTCTCTATGGAGGAGTGGGAGTATATAGAGGGACACAAGGAGCTTTACAAGGACGTCATGATGGAGACTCACCAAGCACTAAGGACTATGGAGACCCCAGGAAATGAGAGCTCAGGTAACGCTGTGTAGTAATAAATATCTCACTCAGCAAATGCACATACACTAATGACGTGACTGACACAGAGCTAATCTACTGTGAATCCGTCATGTGTGATCTAACGAGCTGTCTGATTGTAAACAAAAATAATAAAAACACATTTAAAGGGTCAAGATAGATTAATGTTTAATCAGTTATATATCAATGTATATATGTTAATATTAATTTATAGATGTAAATATTTTATATGCAAAAAGTAACAGATGCTTTGTTTTCGTTAATTGAATACAAATTAAGATGCCTTTTTAGGCTTCAACAAAAATTGTTTAATTTCTATTTAACAAAATAAACTGATGTTATTTTTTATTATAACTAACAGGTCACAGAGATAAAAAATCTAGACACAGGAGCACAAGGAGAAATTGTACAGAATATTCAGCCAGTGAAGACCCCATCAGAAGTCTCTGCTGGTGAGAGATCTATGGCAGAAGCTACTGTTAAAGGGACAGTCAAGTCAAAAAAAACTTTCATGATTTAAATAGGGCATGTAATTTTAAACAACTTTCCAATTTACTTTTATCACCAATTTTGCTTTGTTCTCTTGGTATTCTTAGTTGAAAGTTAAACCTAGGAGGTTCATATGCTAATTTCTTAGACCTGAAGGCCACCTCTAATCTAAATACATTTTGATAGTTTTTCACCACTAGAGGGCATTAGTTCACGTGTTTCATATAGATAACATTGAGCTCATGCACGTGAATTTACCATGGAGACAGCTCTGATTGGCTAAAATGCAAGTCTGTCAAAAGAACTGAAATTAGGGGACAGTCTGATGAGGCTTAGATACAAGGTAATTACAGAGGTAAAACATGTATAATTATAACAGTGTTGGTTATGCAAAACTGGGGAATTGGTAATTAAGGGATTATCTATCTTTTAAAACAACAAAAATTCTGGTGTTGACTGTCCCTTTAATGTTTATTTACAAAGTGAAAACTCAGATTCCGAAATAATTTAATCTTTACTAATGATTATATAAATGATGGACCTGAAGACAGACGAGTTGCAAACATAAAATACTGATGTATTGTGTAATATTACTGTATAATCAGATGAGTGTGAGCTAACTGCACTTAAAGGGACATGAAACCCACCTTTTTTTTCATTTGAGATTCTTCGTTCTCTTGGTATCTTTCTTTCAATAGGAATGTAAACTTAGGAGCCAGCCCATTTTTAGTTTAGCACCTGGGTGCCACTTGCTAATTGGTGACTAAATGGGCCAGCTCCCTATTCCTATTTTGTTTTCAAATTAAGATACCAAGAGAACGGAGAAAAATGTATAAATGAAGTAAATTAGCAAATTGCTTAAAACTGCATGCCCTATCTGAATCATGAAATAAAAAATGTGGGTTTATATCCCTTTAAGCAACTTTTCAATTTAATTCTATTATCTAATTTGTTTTGTTCTCTTTGTATCTTTTGTTGAAAGCATACCTAGGTAGGCTCAGAAGCTGCTGATTGGTTGCTGTAAATATATGCCTCATGTTTTGGCTCAACCAGTGCATTCAGCTAGTTCCCAGTAATGCATTACTTCTTCTTTAACATAGGATACCCAGAGAGTGAAGCAAATGAAATAATAGAAGTAAATTGGAAAGTTGTTTAAAATTGTATGCTCTAAATGGTCATGTACATTTTCTTGAAACTGCACAAGATGCAGCCAAATTTTATGCTGAAACCTTCCCCCAGAATAAGAACTGAAAGGTCTTGGACAATTTAAACAAAAAAGGAAAAAAAGATATAACTTTGTAAGCCGACCTAAAAAGTATAAAATGGTAATTCACGGGCTGAGGATGGGAAGCAAGAAGGACTTCTTCCTAGTTCCCTGTTCTGTAAGGGATTATAGGCTCAAACTGTGGGCGTGGTGGGGTTTTTTTTGTTTTGTTTTGTTTTGTGTTTTTTTTGTTTTTGTTTTGGTTGGTTTGGCTTGGTCTTTTTCCTTTGTAAAAGAAAATGGCTATAGGGGATAAACTTAAAATGACTTCTTGGAATATTGGGGGTCTGACCTCTCCTATCAAACGGAAGGCAATACTCCTCCAATTAAAAAAGAACAACACAGATGTAGCTTTCTTACAAGAAACTCATCTAAAATCCGAGGAAGTCGTAAAACTTAAATCCTCTTGGGTCAAATAAGTTTTTTTTTCTGCCACTTCAAAAAGAAAAAGCGGGGTAGCAATCCTCTTGGGAAAGAGACTCCTCTACGAAGTCATTCAAGTTGCCACAGATCAGGAGGGAAGATACGTAATGTTAAAAATCAAGATTTCAAAAATATTATATACATTTTGCAATGTATATGCCCCCAATGTTTTTAATCTCCCCTTTTGGGAAACACTTCAGAATAAGCTCCTTCTTTTTGCAGAAGGATACTTGATTCTCGTGGCGATTTCAATATGGCCCCCCAACATCCCCTGGACAGGCTTAGGCAGAATCCCGTTCCAATTAAAACTAAGAGAGACAACTTAGAATCTAAACTATTTATCAAACTGTCTCGTAGCTTGAAAATTTGTGACATTTGGAGGATCCAAAACCCTGATCTCAGGGACTTCACATGTCAATCGAAAGCACACAAAACGCTTTCGAGAATCGATCTTTTTTTGACAGATGAGAGATTATGTAAAACGAAATTAGCTGCCGAGATCTTACCAATCACTATCTCAGACCATGCTCCAATCACCCTTGAATTTCACTTAAGCCCCCCGGGAAATAGAAACTTTGTCTTCTCTTTTCCACGGTACCTTGCAACCGATTTAAAATTTAAAACTTGGCTCATCTCTAGGTTTCGCGATTATACACTACTTAATCAACAACATACCTCTCAACCTGCTTTGTTCTGGGAGACCGCGAAGGCAGTTCTCAGAGGGGAAGTTTTAGCCTATACTATCTCTAGATCTAAGAAAGCTAAAAAGAGGGAAAGTGAAGTACTAAGGGCTGTTACAAATGCATATAACCTATATATTTTACATAAAACCTCTGAAAATTGGACTAGGTATAATACAGCTTTGGCAGAAAGAGATTCTTTCTTGCTATATAAGTCTACTCAGAGAGACTTTAGGTTACAGGCCAAATTATACAATTTCGGCAATAAAACAGGGAAGCTTTTGGCAAACCTGGTTAAAACTGAAAGAGGCTCCCCTATAATAAAATCTATCATAAATGGTAGTAAAAATTGTAATTCTACCAAAGAAATATGTAGAGTATTCGCAGAATACTATCAATCCTTATATACCTCTAAAGTCTCTAACAATGCACAAAGAGAAAACTTTTGGAATAAAATAGTCTTCCCAACTCTGACCCCTGAGTTGTTGGAAACACTGCAATCTCCTTTTACTGAAGTAGAAATTTCCACAATGATCCAAAGTTTGTCCTCTAACAAAGCTCCGGGACCTGATGCATTCCCGAATGAGTTTTATAAAAACCTTGCACCTGAGATAATAGGGCATTTAACCACACTTTTCAACAACATTTACATTACAGGCAATACTCCTACCAAGGATTTTGTCGCATCTTATACTACTCTTATTTTAAAACAGGGGAAAGACCCAGATAGAAAAGAATCCTACAGACCTATCGCACTCCTAAATACGGATTACAAATTGTTCACATCCATCTTAGCAAGTAGACTCCAGCCCCTGCTTTCCACTATCATCCATAAAGATCAAGCTGGCTTTCTTTTAAAACGAAACTCATCTGCCAAAATAAGAGAGGTATTTATGACAATGGAGTACTTTGGGAGGCTGAACTCGGGGGGGATGGGAGGAGAGGACACCCCTGATATGGCGATCATATCTATCGACGCTGAGAAGGCGTTCGACTCAGTACACTACGACCACTTGTCTTTTACCTTGCAGCAGTTTGGCCTGGGAGGTAATTTTCTTCCTTTATTTAATAATTTATATAATAATGCATCTACTAGAATCTTAGTTAATGGTGATATGACCCAGGATATAAGGCTAGGGAGGGGGACCAGGCAGGGGTGTCCTCTCTCTCCCCTCCTCTTCGATGTGGCTATTGAACCTCTTGCTATCCAAATCCGCCATCAAATAGAAGGGATTAAAATCAAGGGAAAGGAGTTGCAAATTGCACTTTATGCAGACGATGTTTTGATATATTTGTCAAATACAGCTAGAAATATTCCAAAGCTTCTAGACATCATAGATCAATTTGGCTCCTTCTCTGGCTATAAAATAAATACTTTAAAATCAGAGCTTTGTTGGCTTAAGCACACTAGAGACTCCTCCACAACTATTCCATTTTCTATAGTTCAATCTGCATTTAAGTATCTAGGTATATGGATCTCCTCTAATCCTAACGCCTGGTATGACCTAAATGTTCTCCCGGTACTTAATAGAGCTAGAGAAGCTTTTAGGAACTGGCAAAAACTCCCTTTGTCTATGTCAGGGCGCATTGCACTTTACAAAATGACCCTCCTTCCTAAAATTCTGTATGTCCTTCAGAACATCCCACTCACTTTGAAAACAAAGGATATGTTATCCTTCAACTCGGCACTCCGTTCTTTCATCTGGCAGAGTAGGAAACCCAGGATTTCTCTTAATAAACTCATGCTTCCTATAGAATATGGGGGACTCGCTCTGCCAGATATCCGTTTATACAATATAGTCTTCCAGGCTAGAGTGGCGATAGAATGGTTAAATAATACTAATTATGTAACAAACCTTGACCCTGAAAATAATATTGTTCATCCGTATTCCTTAGCGGCCCTCCTACATTGTAATAATAATGTAATCCCTCCTGACATAAAAAAAATAAAGTCCATTTACATCCCAATGCAGATGTGGAAAAAGATATGCACCATGCTACATATCCAATTTAGAACTTCACGCCATTTACCACTGTTAAATAATCCACAATTCCAAGCTGGGATGCAATCAGCCCTCTTTACCCAATGGGATTCCTTGGGCCTCGCGAATACTTCCCAATTACTGGATTTTCAAAATAGATGCATCAGGTCCTTTGGCTCTCTTAAAGATGATTTTCATCTTCATAATAAAAACTTTTTCGCTTACCTTCAAGCACGTCACTACGCTCTTAAATTAGTAAGTGACTTCGGCTGGGACTGGTCTTTGGGCATACTTGAAAATTGGCTGCTAATAGCTAAAAACGGCTTCACATCAATCTCATACATTTATCGAAAATTGATCTCTCTCAAAGGCCCAGATACGGTAGAAAAATTGCAGTCTAAATGGGCAGCATTATTAGCGGTAGACCTAGAGGAGACCCCCGTAGTTACATTATCAATTCACGCAATTTCTCGTGTTACTCTCTCCGCTACCTGGAGGGAGGCGCATGTAAAATTATTGCACATGACGTATTTTTCCCCAGAGAAGGGAACTAAATGTCGTAGTACCACCTTTAACAAGTGCCCAAAATGCTCATACCCTTCGGCTAACCTTATCCACATGTTTTGGTATTGCCCAAAAATTAGGAACTGCTGGTCAAAAATTCAATACTGGCTCATTAACTCGGTAGGCATCTCTGTATTGATATTATCTCCCTTAAACATAGTCTTCCCTGTGGAGGACTTTGGTCTTCCACGGGATAAACTTAAAATAGTCACCTTAGCAATTATGGCCGTCAGATATTTAATTCTGAAGAAATGGAAATTGAGAGCAACCCCGAGTATCTTAGAGGTTAAAAACTGTCTGAAGAAACAGTGCATAATGGAACAATTAGATACTAACTTACATGATGACCAGGAAGTGAGGAGTTTATTTTCCAAATGGTCAGACTTTATTAAAGTCCTGCCCCCTAATGAGGTTGAACACATGATCTATCCATTCCGAAATACGGAATTGGTCCTTTTGGGAATTTGGTAACCCCCTGCAGCCAAAACAATAGATAAGTTTTTTTTCTTTTTTTTTCTCTTGGGATGGGCTCGGGGGCTAAAACAAAAAAATAAATATCAACAGAAGTTAAAACTACTATGAACTTGAAGTAAAGTTACTAGAAATGTTGTTGTCTCACTCAGGTGCCTGGGGATAGGCCTAACACTCAGTTGGTCTGTACCTGTTTTGAAACAGCATATCTCTGGTTTTCTATTTTGATGTAAAGTTTAATTTAACATTTGATAGGAGAAGTAAATTTCTTGTTTTTTTTTTCTTTTTCTAGGTAACTGTCATAATGCAAAATATTGTGTTTTTCTTTTTTTTTTTTTATTGCTTCGCATTAATTACCCTGCGTGGTAAAATAAGTATGTGATTTAATACTTACCATGCTACAAAATGTAGTGGTAACGCTGTTGTTATATAAATATGAAAAAAATAAACTTTTGTGTTTCATGGCCCTTTAAATCCATTGAACCAAAAACCTAATCTTAAATCTTATTCTTTTAGAACTAACAGGTCACAGTGATGAAAATCTAGACACAGGAGCACATGGGGACCTTGTACAGAATATTCAGCCATCAGATGTCTCTGCAGGTGAGTGATCTATGGTATAAGCTTCACAGTTAGGAAACTCAGATACTAAAATGGTTTCACCCTATAAATAGCTATCACCTAGATTACAAGTTTTGCGCTATAGAGGGTGAGAAACGAACGCAACAAAAGTTGCGTCATTTCACCCTCCATAGTGCTGCCATTACAAGTTTTTAAAAAGCCACCTTGTGTGCGCGATATGGTGGTGATGAGCTCCATACCGCACAAAATCCAAGTGCTGAGAATACGTGCTCGTGCACGCTTTCCCCTTAGGCATCAATGGGGAGAAGGTGTTAGTTTTTTTTCTAATAACTAAAGCGCGGAATGGCGATCGCCGTGCACGCAACCCCATTGTTGTCTATTGGGAAAAAAAGTTACATTTAAACCTAACACCCTAACATAAATCCCAAGTCTAAACACCCCTAATCTGCCGCTCCTGACATCGCCGCCACTAATAAAAGCTATTAACCCCTATTCTGCCGCTCCCCGACATCGCTGCAACTATAATAACGTTATTATCCCCTATTCCCCCGCACCCCAACATCGCCGCCACTAAATAAAGTTATTAACCCCTAAACCTCTGGCCTCCCACATCACCGCCACTAAATAAACCTATTAACTCCTAAACTGCCAGCCCCCCACATCACAAAAAACTAAATTAAACTATTAACCCCTAAACCTAACAACCCCCTAACTTTAAATTCAAATTACAATATCCCTATCTTAAAATAAATAAAAACTTACCTGTGAAATTAAAAAAACCTAAGTGTAAACTAACAATTAACCTAACATAACTATTAGACTAAAATTAAAATAACTACAAATTAAATAAACTAAAACACAATAAACTGCACATTAAGAAAAAACTAACACTACTAAAAAATTTTTTTTCTAAAATTACAAAAAATAACAAATACTAAATTACAAAAAATAACAAACAAAATTATTCAAAATAAAAACCATTACATCTAATCTAATAGCCCTATAAAAATAAAAATGCCCCCACAAACAAACAAAAAACCCTAGCCTACAATAAACTACCAATAGCTCTTAAAAAGGCCTTTTGTAGGGCATTGCCCTAAAGAAATCAGCTCTTTTACCTGGAAAAAAATACAAAGACCACCACAACAGTAAAACCCACCACCCAACCAAGCCCCCAAAATAAGAAACCTAACTCTAACATAAACCTAAGCTACCCATTGCCCTGAAAAGGGCATTTGTATGGGCATTGCCCACACAAATGCCCTTTTCAGGGCAATGGGTATCTTGGGGGGGGTCTTTGTATTTTTTTACAGGTAAAAGAGCTGGGGCTCCATTACATATGCGCACGTATATTTCACCCGTCAGCCGCAATTTTTATTCCCATAAGCTAACATAGAACCGCGTCGCAAATCAGTGTCACATATTCAGAGCAAGGAATTATGCAGAGAAAATGGAGATATTTTTACTTAATATTCACCTCACCACACATAGGCAGGTGCAGCAAGCTGAGTATGTGAGCACCGTAACTCCTGTAACTGCCTGAAAATATTAACTAACACCTAATGCATGCGCAATATCTACCTCCTGATAATAACTAACACCTAACGCATGCGCAATATCTATCTACCTGTCAACCGCAATGCCCCACCGCAATAACTAAGAAAGTATATTAACCCCTAATCCACCATTAACCCACATCGGAACTGATAATAAAAGTATTAACCCCTAAACCCACAACCCCCCACAACGCAATATGTCTAATTAAACTATTAACCCTTAATCCGCCATTCACACACATCACAAACTACCTATTAAAACTATTAACCCCTAATCCACCAAACCCACACAACGCAATAATCCTAATAAATTATTAACCCCTAAACCGCCAAACCCCATAACACAACAAATAACTATTTACTAAGCCCCCTAACCTAACATCCCCTAAATTAACCCCATTACATACATTAAAATACTAAATTACAATAAAAAAAATAACATTACTTTAAAAATAAAAAAAACTAAGTTTAAATTAAGCTAAAATTACAGAAAATAAAAAAGTCTAACATTACAGAAAATAATAAACAAAATTGTCAAAAATAAAAAAATTATACCTAATCCCTATGAAAATAACCCCCCCCCCCAATCTAATACTAAACTACCAATAGCCCTTAAAGGGACACTGAACACAAATGTTTTCTTTCGTGATTCAGATAGTGCATGACATTTTAAGCAACTTTCTAATTTTCTCCTATTATCAATTTCTCTTGTTAAGTGTAGTCAGTCCAGTCGCTGTGAGAAGTCTGTGGTGTTTTTTAACTTAGTTTATTTCTACAATCAAAAGTTTGTTATTTTAAATGGCACCGGAGTGCCTGCGTTTTCTATGATCTTAGCAGACATAACTAAGATCCACTGGCTGTTCTCATCTGAGGAGTGAGGTAACTTCAGAAAAGGGGAATAGCATGCAGGGCCCCCCTGCAAATGAGGTATGTTCAGTAAATTATTTTTCTGAGGAATGGAATTGACTGAGAAAATACTGCTGATACCAATGTAAAGTAAGTTCAGCCTTAAATGCAGTGATAGCGACTGGTATTAGGCTGATGAGTGTGTGTACACTGAATGTATTTTTCTAAGGAATGGAATTGACTCTGAAAATACTGTTAATACTGAAATAATGTATGAGCCTTAACTGCAGTAAAAGCGACTGGTAGCAGGCTTATTAATAACAATTCATAACTTTTCAAATGTATGTTTAAAACGTTTACTGGCATGTTAATCGTTTTTTGTGAGGTACTTGGTGATAAAACTTATTGGGGCATGATTTTTACCACATGGCCATCTTTGTTTTCTGCATAGAAACAGTTATCTGAGCTTCCCCACTGTTGTAAATATGAGTGGGAGGGGCCTATTTTAGCGCTTTTTTGCGCAGTAAAAATTCAGTCACAATCTGTCTACTTCATCCTCCATGATCCAGATCGTCTCTAGAGAGCTCAGGGGTCTTCAAAATTCATTTTGAGGGAGGTAATCAGTCACAGCAGACCTGTGACAGTGTGTTTTGACTGTGATAAAAACGTTAATTATTAAATTGTTATCCATTTTTGGGTATTAAGGGGTTAATCATCCATTTGCTGGTGGGTGCAATCCTTTGCTAACTTAATACATTTACTGTGAAAAATTGGTTGCTATAACTATTTTGGTTCATTGTTATTTCAACTGTGACAGCTTTTTGTGCTTCTTAAAGGCACAGTAGCGTTTTTTATATTGCTTGTAAATTTATTTAGAAAAGTATTTCCAAGCTTGCTAGTCTCATTGCTAGTCTGTTTAAACATGTCTGACACAGATGAATCTCTTTGTTCACTATGTTTAAAGGCCAATGTGGAGCCCAATAGAAATTTGTGTACTAATTGCATTGATGTTACTTTAAATAAAAGTCAATCTTTACATGTAAAGAAATTATCACCAGACAACGAGGGGGAAGTTATGCCGACTAACTCTCCTCACGTGTCAGTACCTTCGCCTCCCGCTCAGGAGGTGCGTGATTTTGTGGCGCCAAGTACATCAGGGAGGCCCTTACAAATCACTTTGCAAGACATGGCTACTGTTATGACAGAAGTACTATCTAAATTGCCAGAATTAAGAGGCAAGCGCGATAGCTCTGGGTTAAGGACAGAGCGCGCGGATGAGATGAGAGCCATGTCAGATACTGCGTCACAATTTGCAGAACATAAAGACGGAGAGCTTCATTCTGTGGGTGACGGATCTGATCCAGGGAGACTGGATTCAGAGATTTCTAATTTTAAATTTAAGCTTGAGAACCTCCGCATATTGCTAGGGGAGGTATTAGCAGCTCTGAATGATTGTAACACGGTTGCAATTCCAGAAAAATTATGTAGGTTGGATAGATACTATGCGGTACCGGTGTGTACTGACGTGTTTCCTATACCTAAAAGGCTTACAGAGATTATTAGCAAGGAGTGGGATAGACCTGGTGTGCCTTTTTCCCCTCCTCCCATATTTAGGAAAATGTTTCCTATAGACGCCACCACACGAGACTTATGGCAGACGGTCCCTAAGGTGGAGGGAGCAGTTTCTACTTTAGCTAAGCGTACCACTATCCCGGTGGAGGATAGTTGTGCCTTTTCAGATCCAATGGATAAGAAATTAGAGGGTTAACTTAAGAAAATGTTTGTTCAACAAGGTTTTATCTTACAGCCCCTTGCATGCATTGCGCCTGTCACTGCTGCGGCGGCATTCTGGTTTGAGTCTCTGGAAGAGGCCATTCGCACAGCTCCATTGGATGAAATTATGAATAAGCTTAAAGCACTTAAGCTAGCTAACGCATTTGTTTCTGATGCCGTCGTACATTTAACCAAACTTACGGCTAAGAACTCCGGATTCGCCATCCAAGCGCGCAGAGCGCTATGGCTTAAATCCTGGTCAGCTGACGTGACTTCTAAATCTAAATTGCTTAATATTCCTTTCAAAGGGCAGACCTTATTCGGGCCCGGCTTGAAAGAAATTATAGCTGACATTACAGGAGGTAAGGGCCATGCTCTACCTCAGGACAGGGCCAAATCAAAGGCCAAACAGTCTAATTTTCGTGCCTTTCGTAACTTCAAGGCAGGAGCAGCATCAACTTCCTCCGCTCCAAAACAGGAAGGAGCTGTTGCTCGTTACAGGCAGGGCTGGAAAGTTAACCAGTCCTGGAACAAGGGCAAGCAGGCCAAGAAACCTGCTGCTGCCCCTAAGACAGCATGAAGAGAGGGCCCCCTATCCGGAAACGGATCTAGTGGGGGGCAGACTTTCTCTCTTCGCCCAGGCTTGGGCAAGAGATGTCCAGGATCCCTGGGCGTTGGAGATCATATCTCAGGGATATCTCCTGGACTTCAAAACTTCTCCTCCACGAGGGAGATTTCATCTTTCAAGGTTATCAGCAAACCAAATAAAGAAAGAGGCGTTTCTACGCTGTGTACAAGACCTCTTACTAATGGGGGTGATCCACCCAGTTCCGCGGACGGAACACGGGCAAGGATTCTATTCAAATCTATTTGTGGTTCCCAAGAAAGAGGGAACCTTCAGACCAATCTTGGACTTAAAAATCTTAAACAAATTCCTAAGAGTTCCATCATTCAAAATGGAAACTATTCAAACCATCCTTCCCATGATCCAAGAGGGTCAGTACATGACCACAGTGGACTTAAAGGATGCCTACCTTCACATACCGATTCACAAGGATCATTATCGGTACCTAAGATTTGCTTTCCTAGACAGGCATTACCAGTTTGTAGCTCTTCCCTTCGGATTAGCTACGGCTCCAAGAATCTTTACAAAAGTTCTGGGCTCACTTCTGGCGGTACTAAGACCGCGAGGCATAGCGGTGACTCCGTACCTAGACGACATTCTGATACAAGCGTCAAGTTTTCAAACTGCCAAGTCTCATACAGAGATAGTTCTGGCATTTCTGAGGTCGCATGGGTGGAAGGTGAACGTGGAAAAGAGTTCTCTATTACCACTTACAAGGGTTCCCTTTCTAGGGACTCTTATAGATTCTGTAGAGATGAAAATTTACCTGACAGAGGCCAGGTTATCAAAACTTCTAAATGCTTGCCGTGTCCTTCATTCCATTCCACACCCGTCAGTAGCTCAGTGCATGGAAGTAATCGGCTTAATGGTAGCGGCAATAGACATAGTACCATTTGCGCGCCTGCATCTCAGACCGCTGCAATTGTGCATGCTAAGTCAGTGGAACGGGGATTACTCAGATTTGTCCCCCCTACTAAATCTGGATCAAGAGACCAGAGATTCTCTTCTATGGTGGCTTTCTCGGCCACATCTGTCCAAGGGGATGACCTTTCGCAGGCCAGATTGGACGATTGTAACAACAGACGCCAGCCTTCTAGGCTGGGGCGCAGTCTGGAACTCCCTGAAGGCTCAGGGATTATGGACTCAGGAGGAGAAACTCCTCCCAATAAATATTCTGGAATTAAGAGCAATATTCAATGCTCTCCTAGCTTGGCCTCAGTTAGCAACTCTGAGGTTCATCAGATTTCAGTCGGACAACATCACGACTGTGGCTTACATCAACCATCAAGGGGGAACCAGAAGTTCCCTAGCGATGTTGGAAGTCTCAAAGATAATTCGCTGGGCAGAGTCTCACTCTTGCCACCTGTCAGCGATTTACATCCCAGGTGTGGAGAACTGGGAGGCGGATTTTCTAAGTCGCCAGACTTTTCATCCGGGGGAGTGGGAACTTCATCCGGAGGTCTTTGCTCAACTGATTCATCGTTGGGGCAAACCAGATCTGGATCTCATGGCGTCTCGCCAGAACGCCAAGCTTCCTTGTTACGGATCCAGGTCCAGGGACCCGGGAGCGGTGCTGATAGATGCTCTGACAGCCCCTTGGGTCTTCAACATGGCTTATGTGTTTCCACCATTCCCGATGCTTCCTCGTTTGATTGCCAAGATCAAACAGGAGAGAGCTTCAGTGATTCTGATAGCGCCTGCGTGGCCACGCAGGACCTGGTATGCAGACCTAGTGGACATGTCGTCCTGTCCACCGTGGTCTCTGCCTCTGAGACAGGACCTTCTAATTCAGGGTCCTTTCAACCATCCAAATCTAATTTCTCTGAGGCTGACTGCATGGAGATTGAACGCTTGATTCTATCAAAGCGTGGCTTCTCGGAGTCGGTTATTGATACCTTAATACAGGCTAGGAAGCCTGTTACCAGAAAAATTTACCATAAGATATGGCGTAAATATTTATATTGGTGCGAATCCAAGAGTTACTCATGGAGTAAGGTTAGGATTCCTAGGATATTGTCCTTTCTACAAGAGGGTTTAGAAAAGGGCTTATCTGCTAGTTCGTTAAAGGGACAGATTTCTGCTCTGTCTATTCTTCTACACAAACGTCTGGCTGAAGTTCCAGACGTTCAGGCTTTTTGTCAGGCTTTAGCTAGGATTAAGCCTGTGTTTAAGACTGTTGCTCCGCCGTGGAGCTTAAACTTAGTTCTTAACATTCTTCAAGGCGTTCCATTTGAACCCCTTCATTCCATTGATATCAAGCTGTTATCCTGGAAGGTTCTGTTTTTGATGGCTATTTCCTCGGCTCGAAGAGTCTCTGAGTTATCTGCCTTACATTGTGATTCTCCTTATCTGATTTTTCATTCAGACAAGGTAGTTCTGCGTACTAAACCTGGGTTCTTACCTAAGGTAGTTACTAACAGGAATATCAATCAAGAGATTGTTGTTCCATCACTGTGTCCTAACCCTTCTTCAAAGAAGGAACGACTTTTGCATAATCTGGACGTAGTCCATGCCCTGAAGTTCTATTTGCAGGCAACTAAAGATTTTCGTCAAACTTCTTCCCTGTTTGTCGTTTACTCTGGACAGAGAAGAGGTCAAAAGGCTTCGGCTACCTCTCTCTCTTTTTGGCTTTGTAGCATAATACGTTTAGCCTATGAGACTGCTGGACAGCAGCCTCCTGAAAGGATTACAGCTCATTCTACTAGAACTGTGGCTTCCACCTGGGCCTTTAAAAATGAGGCCTCTGTTGAACAGATTTGCAAGGCTGCAACTTGGTCTTCGCTTCACACTTTTTCAAAATTTTACAAATTTGACACTTTTGCTTCTTCGGAGGCTATTTTTGGGAGAAAGGTACTTCAGGCACTGGTTCCTTCTGTTTAATGTTCTTGCCTTGTCCCTCCCTTCATCCGTGTACTTTAGCTTTGGTATTGGTATTCCATAAGTAATGGATGACCCGTGGACTGACTATACTTAACAAGAGAAAACATAATTTATGCTTACCTGATAAATTTATTTCTCTTGTAGTGTAGTCAGTCCACGGCCCGCCCTGTCTTTAAGGCAGATCTAAATTTTAATTAAACTCCAGTCACCACTGCACCCTATGGTTTCTCCTTTCTCGTCTGCTTTGGTCGAATGACTGAATATGACATGTGAGGGGAGGAGCTATATAGCAGCTCTGCTTTGGGTGATCCTCTTGCAGCTTCCTGTTAGGAAGAGATATATTCCATAAGTAATGGATGACCCGTGGACTGACTACACTACAAGAGAAATAAATTTATCAGGTAAGCATAAATTATGTTTTTTCTTCGTTATCTTGCTATTTGTATTTTAAAAGCAGGAATGTAAATCTTAGCCAGCCAATTTTAGGTTCAGCACCATGGATAGCGCTTGCTTATTGGAGGCTTACATTTACCCACCGATAAGCAAGCATAACCCAGGTTCTCAACCAAAAATGGGCCGACTCCTATGCATCACATTCCTGCTTTTTAAATAAAAATAGCAAGAAAACAAAGAAAAATTGATAACAGGAGTAAATTAGATAGTTGCTTAAAATTGCATGCTCTGTCTAAATCATGAAATATATTTTTTTTTGGTTTAGTGTCCCTTTAAAAGGGTCTTTTGTAGTGCATTGCCCTAAGTTAAACAGTTCTTTTCCTTAAAAAAAATACTAAGTCCCCCCTCTAACCGTAAACCCCCCAAAATAAAAACCTAACCTACCCATTGCCCCTAAAGGGGCATTTGTATGGGCATTGCACTTAAAAGGGTATTCATCTCTTTTACTGCCCTTAAAAGGGCATTCAGCTCTTTTAAGATTTCCCAAAATCCCTAATCTAAAAAATATAAAAATATTATTTTTTTTTAAAGAAAAGTCCTAACTCTAACCCCCAGATAGGTACTCACAGTTACTGAAGTCCGGCGGTGAAGTCTTCTTCCAAGCGGCAACCGGTTCCTGAAGTCAGGCGGTGAAGTCTTCTTCCAAGCGGCGTCCTCTTCTATCTTCATCCTGGACCACAGAACAAATCAGCCAATAGGATTTCAGTAGCTCTCATCCTATTGGCTGATTTGAATTTAAAGAATCAAATCAGCCAATAGGAAAGCAAGGGACGCCATTTTTTATCGCGTACCTTGCATTCACTAGTCAGTGTGTGGCGGCAATCGTACGAAGAGGATCCTCCACGCTCCATGGTTCCGTGGTCGCCGGTCTTCAGTTCCGCGGTCCAGAATGAAGATAGAAGAGGTCGCCGCTTGGAAGAAGACTTTACCGCCGGACTTCAGGAACCAGTCGCTGCTTGGAAGAAGGCTTCACCGCCAGACTTCAGGAACCGTGAGTACCTATCTGGGGGTTACAGTTAGGCCTTTTTTTATTTATTTTTTATTTTTTTAGATTAGGGATTTTGGGCAATCTTAAAAGAGCTGAATGCCCTTTTAAGGGCAATGCCCACACAAATGCCCCTTTAGGGCCAATGGGTACTTTAGGATTTTTTAGTGTTAGGTTTTTAATTTTGGGGGGGTTTGGTGGGTGGGGGGTTTTACTGTTAGAGGGGGACTTAGTATTTTTTTTAGGAAAAGAGCTGTTTAACTTAGGGTAATGCCCTACAAAAGGCACTTTTAAGGGCTATTAGTAGTTTAGTATTAGATTAGGGGGTGTTTTTATATTGGAGGGGCTTTTTTATTTTCATAGGGATTAGGTATAATTTTTATATTTTTGATAATTTTGTTTATTATTTTCTGTAATGTTAGACTTTTTTATTTTCTGTAATTTTAGCTTAATTTAAAGTGTAAGTAAACCTTAAAAATAATGTTATATAATTCTGCACATAGTGCAGAATTATATAACATTATATTAGCGCAAACATTATAAATCATAATTTCCCTTTTGAATTTTTTAAAAAAACTGCTGTTTTACAGACCCGCTCTCTGTGATCTTCTGAGCGGGTCTGTTTTTTTGCGCTGTTTGAAAAAAACAGACCCGCTCAGAAGATCACAGAGAGCGGGTCTGTAAAACAGCAGTTTTTTTTAAAAATTAAAAGGGGAAATTATGATTTATAATGTTTGCGCTAATATAATGTTATATGTGCAGAATTATATAACATTATTTTTAAGGTTTACTGTTCCTTTTAAACTTAATTTTTTTTTTTTTTAAGTAATGTTAGTTTTTTTTATTTTAATTGTAATTTAGTATTATTTTAAATTATGTCATGGGGTTAATTACCTGTGTTAGGTTAGGGGGCTTAGTGATTAGTTATTTGCGTTGGGGGTTAGTTTGGCGGATTTAGGGGTTAATACTTTTATTAGGTAGATCGTGATGTATGTGAATGGCGGATTAGGGGTTAAAGGGACATGAAACCCACATTTTTTTCTTTCATGATTTATAAAGAGAATGCAATTTCAAACATCTTTCTAATTTACTTATATTATCTAATTTGTTTTATTCTCTTGATATGCTTTGCTTAAAAGCATATCTAGATATGCTCAGTAGCTGCTGATTGGTTGCTGCACATAGAAGCCTTGTGTGATTGGCTCACCATGTGCATTGCTTTTTCTTCAACTAAGGATATCTAAAAAAATTAAGCAAAATAAATACTGTATTGTTCCGAGTATAGGCCGCTCCTGATTATAGGCCTCACCCTTAAAGTTTGGTGCCATTTTAAAGAAATTAAATTAACACATTACTTCCTCCTCTTAACCCACTCAGCCTCCTTCCCTCACACAGTGCCCACTACTCACCCTATTAACTACCTACCTCACACAAGCCTCCCCTCAGCCCTCCACACCCTCTTAGCCCCCTTCTTCTTCAAACAACCCCCTCACAACATTTCCTGTTACAGTATCTCTCACGCTGTGTCAATGGTGATATTCTCTTTAGTGACCGGTTAACAGGCAAATGTGCCCAGATAGCTCAGCTATTTCAAGGTAACAACTGTGTAACAGGTCCTGTTCTCTTACCTTCCCCCTTAACGGTTCATCATCACACACAACGATTAGGGAAAACAGGATAAGTGACAGTTGTCCCTCTAGCTGCTAGCTGTACCTCCAACAGGCTCTCACCAGCATCACTTTCTCTAGGGACCTCTGCGGTTAACGTCTCAGAGTTGTCAGACCCGCTGTGATATCACTGATTCTCCGGTCGGCAAACACTCCCACAGTATAGCTCCCAAACCACAATGAAAGTAGGGGGAGTTCACTCCCAAGCTTTGTGCTGGCGTGGTGGCTCAGAGTCCGGTTGTGTCCCAGATCTGGGCTCTTGCTCTCCTGCTTAAACTCGCTGCTCCTGAGTGCAGCTTTGAGTGTGGGGTCATGCAGATTGTCACTGCAGGAGCTTCGGTTGTTGGCGGCGGCCAGCGGTGTCTCCAGGAAGCCCTGTGTAACAGTCCGACTCTGATGACATCATCAAACTGCTGCAATTGATTGTGGTTGTCATGGATACCATGTCAACGCTGTTAGAGAGAGTGGGTCATAACCGGCAACAGTAGCGATCCAGTACTGATGTTATTGCAGATCTGTGAGGCACAAATTCTCCCTGAAACAAAAACATTGCTTCCGTCCAACACAGACAATACGGTAATAGAAGTAAATTGTAATGTTGTTTAAATTTTTATTCTCTATCTGAATCATGAAAGAAAGATTTTGGGTTTAGTGGCCATTTAATAGTTAAATTAGGCTTATTGCCTTGTGGGGGGGTGTCGGTTTAGGGGTTAATACATTTATTATTAGTTGCGATGTGGGTTTGATGGTGGATATAGGGGTTATAACGTGTCGGGTTTATTTTTGGGAGCGGGTTAGGCTTTTATGGGAGATTTGATATGTTTTAAATTTTCTTAGGCGCCAGCAGTTTCTAAAGTGCCGTAAGTCACTGGCGACTCCAGAAATTTGTATTTACGGTAATTTCTGGACATTGCTAGTTTATCCGACTTACGGCACTTTATGAACTGCCGGCGTGGTTTATTGGATACACCGATGTGCGAGGTAAAATTACGGGCGGTGCGGGTTTCAGTGCTTGCGCTGAAGCCAGCGCCGTATATGTAATCTCACCCCTGATTTCTTTAGGACAATGCCCTAAAAAATGCCCTTTTAAGGGCTATTGGTAGTTTATTGTAGGCTAGGAGTTTTTTTTTTATTTTGTGGGGGGGCTTTTTATTTTTATAGGGCTATTAGATTAGGTGTAATTGTTTTTATTTTGTGGGGGGCTTTTTATTTTTATAGGGCTATTAGATTAGGTGTAATTGTTTTTATTTTGGACAATTTTGTTTGTTATTTTTTTAATTTTGTGTTTGCTATTTTTTGTAATTTAGTATTGTTAGTTTTTTTTAATGTGTAATTTAGTTTAATTTGTAGTTATTTAAATTTTAGTCTAATAGTTATGTTAGGTTAATTGTTAGTTTAAACTTAGTTTTTTTTTAATTTCACAGGTAATTTTTTATTTATTTTAAGAAAGGGATATTGTAATTTTAATTTAAAGTTAGGGGGTTGTTAAGTTTAGGGGTTAATAGTTTAATTTAGTTTTTTGCAATGTGGGGGGCTGGCGGTTTAGGGGTTAATAGGTTTATTTAGTGGCGGTAATGTGGGAGGCCAGAGGTTTAGGGGTTAATAACTTTAGTGGCGGCGAAGTCAGGCAGCGTCAGAATAGGGGTTAATAACTTTTATTAGTGGTGGCGATGTCAGGAGCGGCAGATTAGGGGTTAATAACTTTATTATAGTGTTTGCGATGCGGGAGGGCCTCGGTTTAGCGGTTAATAGGTAGTTTATGGGTGTTAGTGTACTTTGTAACATTTTAGTTATGAGTTTTGTGTAACCGTTTTGTTGCTCTAAACTCATAACTACTGCTCTCAGATAGCGGAACGGATCGAGTCGGTATAGGCTAGAACGCAAGCATTTTAGCCTCAACGCACAACCTGTAATACCGGCACTATGGAAATCCCATGCAAAAAACATAATTTTTTTGAGTGCAGGATTGACGTTGCGTTACAGGCTAAAATGCTTGCGGTATAGCTATACCGACAAGATTCGTAATGGCTGCGTTACGGTTTTTTACGCTGAAATGGCCATTTTTTCAGCGTTAAAACCGTAATGCACAACTTGTAATCTAGGAGAAAGTAAATGATGAGCCTCAGTACAGACAATTTGCAGTGATAAAATCTGGTACATAAACATTTGGTACACACACATGCCCTCTCTTCCCTTCTCTCTCACCCTCTGCTTCATGTAAATGGTACACACACATGCCCTCTCTTCCCTTCTCTCTCACCCTCTGCTTTATGTAAATGGTACACACACACACAATCTCTATTCTATTTTTCCTTTGCTTCTTATTCATAGTACATACACATGGCCTTAATTATCTTATCTCCCAACTTCTGCTTCATGCTAATGGCACACACACACATGCCCTCTCTCTTACCCTCTGCTTCATGTGAATAGTACATACACATGCCCTCGATTCTCTTCATTCTCTTTCTTCATTCTCACCCTCTGATTCATTTGAATTATACAAACACCTGCCCTTGATTCTCTTCATCCTCTTTCTTTATTCTCACCCTCTGATTCATGTAAATGACACACACACATGCCCTCTCTTCTCTCTAACCCTCTGCTTCGTGTTAATAGTACATACACCTGCCCTTGATTCTCTTCATCCTCTTTCTTCGTTCTCACCCTCTGATTCATTTGAATTATACATACACCTGCCCTTGATTCTCTTCATTCTCACCCTCTGATTCATGTAAATGACACACACACATGCCCTCTCTTCTCTCTCACCCTGCTTCATGTGAATAGTGCATACACATGCCCTCGATTCTCTTCATTCTCTTTCTTCATTCTCACCCTCTGATTCATTTGAATTATACATACACCTGCCCTTGATTCTCTTCATTCTCACCCTCTGATTCATGTAAATGATACACACTCATGCCTTTTCTTCCCTTCTCTCTTACCATGTGCGTTATGTAAATGGATCACACAAACCATCTGTTCCTTTCTCTCTCTCACCCTCTGCTTCATATATGTAAATGATACACACACATGCCCTCTCTTCCCTTCTCTCTCACCCTCTGCTTCATGTAAATGATACACACACATGCCCTCTCTTCTCTTTCAATTTTGATTAATGTCAATAGTACACACACACCTTCTGTTTCCTTCTTTCTCACCCTCTGCTTCATGTAAATTATACACACACATGCCCTCTCTTCTCTTCACTCTCACCCTCTGCTTCATGTAAATGATACACACACATGTCCTCTCTTCCTTCTCTCTCACCCTCTGCTTCATGTAAATGATACACACACATGCCCTCTCTTCCCTTCTCTCTCAGCCTCTGCTTCATATAAATGGTACACACACATGCCCTCTCTTCCCTTCTCTCTCAGCCTCTGCTTCGTGTAAATGGTACACACACACAATCTCTATTCTATTTCACCTCTGCTTCTTATTCATAGTACATACACATGGCCTTTATTATCTTCTCTCGCACCTTCTGCTTCATGCTAATGGCACACACACATGCCCTCTCTCTCACCCTCTTCTTCATGTAAATAATACATACACATGCCCTTGATTCTCTTTATTTTCACCCTCTGATTCATGTAAATGATACACACACATGCCCTTTCTTCCCTTCTCTCTTACCCTCTACTTCATGTAAATGATACACACATGCCCTCTCTTCCCTTCTCTCTCATCCTCTGCTTCATGTAAATGATACACACACATGCCCTCTCTTCCCTTCTCTCTCACCCTCTGCTCCATGTAAATGATACACACACATGCCCTTTCTTCCTTCTCTCTTACCATGTGCGTTATATAAATGGCAGACACACATCCTCTGTTCCCTTCTCTATCTCACCCTCTGCTTTATGTAAATAGTACACACACATGCCCACTCCTCCCTTCTCTCTCTCACCCTCTGCTCCATGTAAATGATACACACACATGCCCTCTCTTTCCTTCTCTCTCACCCTCTGCTTCATGTAAATGACATACACACACATGCCCTCTCTTTCCTTCTCTCTCACCCTCTGCTTCATGTAAATGACATACACACACATGCCATTTCTTCCCTTCTCTCTCACCCTCTGCTTCATGTATTGTAAATGATATACACACATGCCCTCTCTTCCCTTCTTCCTCACCCTCTGCTTCATGTGAATGGTACACACACACATGCCTTCTCCTCCTTCTCTCTCTCTCTCTCTCTCTCTCTCTCTCTCTCTCACCCTCTGCTTAATGTAAATGATACACACACGCACTCTCTTCCCTTCTCTCTCACCTTCTGCTTCATGTAAATGATACACACATGCCCTCTCTTCCCTTCTCTCTCACCCTCTGCTTCATGTAAATGATACACACAAATGCCCTCTCTTCTCTTCTCTCTCACCCTCTGCTTCATGTAAATGATACACACACATGCCCTCTCTTCTCTTCTCTCTCACCCTCTGCTTCATGTAAATGATACACACACATGCCCTCTCTTCCCTTCTCTCTCACCTTCTGCTTCATGTAAATGATACACACATGCCCTCTCTTCCCTTCTCTCTCACCCTCTGCTTCATGTAAATGATACACACACATACCCTCTATTCCCTTCTCTCTCACCCTCTGCTTCATGTAAAATGATACACACACATGCCCTCTCTTCCCTTCTCTCTCACCCTCTGCTTCATGTAAATGATGCACACACATGCCCTCTCTTCCCTTCTCTCTCACCCTCTGCTTCATGTAAATGATACACACATGCCCTCTCTTCCCTTCTCTCTCACCCTCTGCTTCATGTAAATGATACACACACATGCCCTCTCTTCTCTTCTCTCTCACCCTCTGCTTCATGTAAATGATACACACACATGCCCTCTCTTCCCTTCTCTCTCACCCTCTGCTTCATGTAAATGATACACACACATGCCCTCTCTTCCCTTCTCTCTCACCCTCTGCTTCATGTAAATGATACATACACATGCCCTCTATTCTTTCAACCTAAATTACATGTGAATACTACACACACTTGTCCTCTTTTCTCTCTCACCCTCTGCTTCAGGTTAATACTACACACACATGCCCTCACTTCTTTCTCATTCTCTGCTTTATGTGAATAGTACATACACATGACCTTTCTTCTCGCTCATTATCTGCTTTATGTGAATAGTACATACACATGCACTCACTTCTCTCTCATTCTCTGCTTTATATGAATAGTACATACACATGCCCTATATTCTCTCTTATCCTCTAATTTATGTGAATAGTACATACACATGCCCTCTATTCTCTCTCATCCTCTAATTTATGTGAATACTACACACACATGCCATCTATTCTTTTCTCTTTCACTTTAAACTGCATGTGAATACTACACACACATGCTTTTCTCTCTCACACTCTTCTTTATTGTGAATAGTACATTCACATGCCCTCTATTCTCTTCTCTCTCACCCACTGCTTTATATGAATGGTACATACACATGCCCTCTCTTCTCTCTCATCCTCTGCTTTATGTGAATAGTAAATACAGATGCCCGCTCTTCTCTCTCACCCTCTGCTTTATGTGAATAGTACATACACATGCCCTCTCTTCTCTCTCACCCTCTGCTTTATGTGAATAGTACATACACATGCCCTCTCTTCTCTCTCATCCTCTGCTTTATGTGAATAGTAAATACACATGCCCTCTCTTCTCTCTCATCCTCTGCTTTATGTGAATAGTACATACACATGCCCTCTCTTCTCTTTCATCCTCTACTTTATGTGAATAGTAAATACACATGTTTTTTTATATGATTACCCATACCCAGTACTGTATCTTCTGGCCGTACGGCCACTTTGCTTGCACTCCCAGCAGCACAATATGCATGTGCCGGCCCCCACAATGATGTCAGTGGTATTGTGTGGGTTCAGCAGCATCAACGATTCACTGACGGAGATCAGACATTACAGTCTTCAAACTATTGGAATGTGGGAGTAAAAAAATCACCTCAGTGTAAGCACTATACAGACCCTCCCAGCACATAATCCCCTCTTGCTCCTGTCTGACACTGCCTGTGCACTCATCCAATTCACTTAGAAAAAAACCCCAGCTGTGATGGTGGAGTTAGAGCTGGTACAGTGCCTGTAAACACTTATGGAGGGATAACATACAGCAGGGACAGAAGCATCCAAGCATAGTGACCAGGGCAGAGGGAGGGGTAAAGAATCCATCTGAGCCATCAAGAACACTTTTATTACAGGCTGCTAGACTATCCCTTGTTAAATAGCTGCACACATCTGTATTACAATCTCTGTTTAGTCATATCTCACAGAGGCTAAGTAAATATGAGAGCAGCACAGGCAATCTTTTTCATTCCTTTTACTTTGTCCCTGCTCCAGCTGCACAGAGATCAGGTCACATTCCTAATAGCTTCGCAGAGCTAGAGACTTGACAGAAAGTTGAATGAGTGTTTCTCCACGGAGCTGGCTAAAATGCCTGATGTGATACAACGGATAGTCTTGTCAGGGTATTGCTGAGTGATATTAGATAATATATCTATATATATATCTATCTATATATATCTATATATATATATATATATATATATATATATATATATATATATATATGATAAGACAAAAGAAATAATTTATATATGAAGCTATTTTTTTTATCAGTTATTACTATGAGATTACAGTTCTGATGTCAGGAGTTGACACAAAACCCCCTTACTGATTAGCATACATTCCAGGATACCTGAAGTGACCAAACACACAACTCACAATCAAAGAGAAGGCAGTTGTCTGAGATATATACACACTTCAAAGGAATTCCTGCACTGGGCAGTGTGTATTTAATCTGCCTAAAACAAAATGCCACCTGGGGTAGAGACCCAATTACTCTAGCTCAGATAAACTAGCAGAACATCAGGAATATAGCTATTTAACACTTGTATGGTAATCAAATGACAGGGACACTAACACCTAGATTACGAGTTTTGCGTTAGGAGGGGTGCAGTGCTAATGAGCAGTTTATGCTCACTGCTCACTTACAGACAGCGCTGGTATTACTGGTTTTTACAAACCCGGCGTTAGCCGCAAAAAAGTGAGCGAAGAGCAAAATTTTGCTCCACATCTCACCTCAATACCAGCGCTGCTTACGTGAGTGAGCTGGTAAAACATGCTTGTGCACGATTTCCCCATAGGAATCAATGGGGGAGAGCCTGGCTGAAAAAAAACCTAACACCTGCAAAACAGCAGCGTAAAGCTCCTAACGCAGCCCCATTGATTCCTATGGGGAAAATATATTTATGTCTACACCTAACACCCTAACATGAACCCCGAGTCTTAACACCCCTAATCTTACACTTTTTAACCCATAATCTGCCGCCCCCAACATCGCCAACACCTACATTTTATTTATTGACCCCAAATCTGCCGCTCCGGACACCGCCGCCACCTACATTATACTTAGGAACCCCTAATCTGCCGCTCCGGACACCGCCGCCACCTACATTTTATTTATTAACCCCTAATCTGCCACTCCGGACACCCCCACCACCTACATTATACTTATGAACCCCTAATCTGCCGCCCCCAACATCGCCGACACCTACATTTTATTTATTAACCCCTAATCTGCCGCCCCCAATGTCGCCGCAACCTACCTACATTTATTAACCCCTAATCTGCCGACCCCAACGTCGCCACCACTATAATAAAGTAATTAACCCCTAAACCTAAGTCTAACCCTAACCCCCCTAACTTAAATATAATTTAAATAAATCTAAATAAAATTACTACAATTAACTAAATTATTCCTATTTAAAACTAAATACTTACCTATAAAATAAACCCTAAGATAGCTACAATATAACTAATAGTTACATTTATTTTTATTTTACAGGCAGCTTTGTATTTATTTTAAATAGGTAGAATAGTTATTAAATAGTTATTAACTATTTAATAACCTCCTAGTTAAAATAAAGACAAATTTACCTGTAAAATAAAACCTAACCTAAGCTACAATTACACCTAACACTAGACTATAAATAAATAAATTAAATACAATTAATTACAATTAAATAAAATGATCTAAAGTACAAACCCCCCCCCACTAAATTACAGAAAATAATAAAATAGTTTTAAGATTTTTAAACTAATTACCTAATCTAATCCCCCTAACAAAATAATAAAGCCCCCCAAAATAAAAAAAGCCATACCCTACACTAAATTACAAATAGCCCTTAAAAGGGCCTTTTGCGGGGCATTGCTCTTTTACCTGTAAAAAAAAAATACAAATCCCCCCCAACATTAAAACCCACCACCCACACAACCAACCCTACTCTAAAACCCACCCAATCCCCCCTTAAAAAAAACTAACACTAACCCCCTGAAGATCACCCTACCGTGAGACGTCTTCACCCAACCGGGCCGAAGTCCTCAACGAAGCCGGGAGAAGTCTTCTTCCCGTCTGGAGGACCACTTCTGCCCAGTTGGATGAAGTCTTCACCTAGACGGCATCTTCTATCTTCATCCATCCGGCGCGGAGCGGGTCCATCTTCAAGACATCTGACGCGGAGCATCCTTCTCAGCCGACGACTACCCGACGAATGAAGGTTCCTTTAAGTGACGTCATCCAAGATGGTGTCCCTTCAATTCCGATTGGCTGATAGAATTCTACCAGCCAATCGGAATTAAGGTAAATTCAATCCTATTGGCTGATCCAAGCAGCCAATAGGATTGAGCTCGCATTCTTTTGGCTGTTCCAATCAGCCAATAGAATGCCAGCTCAATCCTATTGGCTGATTGGATCAGCCAATAGGATTGAAGTTCAATCCTATTGGCTGATTGCATCAGCCAATAGGATTTTTCCTACCTTAATTCCGATTGGCTGATAGAATTCTATCAGCCAATCGGAATTGAAGGGACGCCATCTTGGATGACGTCACTTAAAGGAACCTTCATTCGTCGGGTAGTCATCGGCCGAGAAGGATGCTCCGCGTCGGATGTCTTGAAGATGGACCCGCTCCGCGCCGGATGGATGAAGATAGAAGATGCCGTCTGGATAAAGACTTCTGCCCGTCTGGAGGACCACTTCTGCCCGGTTGGATGAAGACTTCTCCCGGGCTTCATTGAGGACTTCGGCCCGGTTGGGTGAAGACGTCTCACGGTAGGGTGATCTTCAGGGGGTTAGTGTTAGTTTTTTTTAAGGCGGGATTGGGTGGGTTTTAGAGTAGGGTTGGTTGTGTGGGTGGTGGATTTTAATGTTGGGGGGGGGATTTGTACTATTTTTAACAGGTAAAAGAGCTGATTACTTTGAGGCAATGCCCCGCAAAGGCCCTTTTAAGAGCTATTTGTAATTTAGTGTAGGGTAGGGCTTTTTTTTATTTTGGGGGGGCTTTATTATTTTGTTAGGGGGATTAGATTAGGTGTAATTAGTTTAAAAATCTTGTAATTATTTTATTAATTTCTGTAATTTAGTGTTTGTTTGTTTTTGTACTTTAGATAATTTTAATTAATTGTATTTAATTTATTTAATTATAGTGTAGTGTTAGGTGTAATTGTAACTTAGGTTAGGTTTTATTTTACAGGTAAATTTGTCTTTATTTTAACTAGTTAGTTATTAAATAGTTAATAAGTATTTAATAACTATTGTACCTAGTTAAAATAAATACAAAGTTGTCTGTAAAAATATAATTTATGCTTACCTGATAAATTCATTTCTCCTGTAGTGTAGTCAGTCCACGGGTCATCCATTACTTATGGGATTATAACTCCTCCCTAACAGGAAGTGCAAGAGGATCACCCAAGCAGAGCTGCTATATAGCTCCTCCCCTCTACGTCATATCCAGTCATTCGACCGAAACCATACGAGAAAGGAGAAACTATAGGGTGCAGTGGTGACTGGAGTTTAATTAAAATTTAGACCTGCCTTAAAAAACAGGGCAGGCCGTGGACTGACTACACTACAGGAGAAATGAATTTATCAGGTAAGCATAAATTATATTTTCTCCTGTTAAGTGTAGTCAGTCCACGGGTCATCCATTACTTATGGGATACCAATACCAAAGCTAAAAGTACACGGATGAAGGGAGGGACAGGCAGGATCTTTACACGGAAGGAACCACTGCCTGTAGAACCTTTCTCCCAAAAACAGCCTCCGAAGAAGCAAAAGTGTCAAATTTGTAAAATTTTGAAAAAGTGTGAAGTGAAGACCAAGTTGCAGCCTTGCAAATCTGTTCAACAGAGGCCTCATTCTTAAAGGCCCAAGTGGAAGCCACAGCTCTAGTAGAATGAGCTGTAATCCTTTCAGGAGGCTGCTGTCCAGCAGTCTCATAGGCTAAACGTATTATGCTACGAAGCCAAAAAGAGAGAGAGGTAGCCGAAGCTTTTTGACCTCTCCTCTGTCCAGAATAAACGACAAACAGGGAAGAAGTTTGACGAAAATCTTTAGTTGCCTGCAAATAAAATTTCAGGGCACGGGATTGTGCAAAAGTCGTTCCTTCTTTGAAGAAGGGTTAGGGCACAATGATGGAACAACAATCTCTTGATTGATATTCTTGTTAGTGACTACCTTAGGTAAGAACCCAGGTTTAGTACGCAGAACTACCTTGTCTGAATGAAAAATCAGATAAGGAGAATCACAATGTAAGGCCGATAACTCAGAGACTCTTAGAGCCGAGGAAATAGCCATTAAAAACAGAACTTTCCAAGATAACAGCTTGATATCAATGGAATGAAGGGGTTCAAACGGAACACCTTGCAGAACGTTAAGAACTAAGTTTAAGCTCCACGGCGGAGCAACAGTCTTAAACACAGGCTTAATCCTAGCCTGACAAAAAGCCTGAACGTCTGGAACTTCTGCCAGACGTTTGTGTAAAAGGATAGACAGAGCTGAAATCTGTCCCTTTAACGAACTAGCAGATAAACCCTTTTCTAAACCTTCTTGTAGAAAAGACAATATCCTAGGAATCCTAACCTTACTCCATGAGTAACTCTTGGATTCGCACCAATATAAGTATTTACGCCATATTTTATGGTAAATTTTCCTGGTAACAGGTTTCCTAGCCTGTATTAAGGTATCAATCACTGACTCCGAGAATCCACGCTTTGATAGAATCAAGCGTTCAATCTCCATGCAGTCAGCCTCAGAGAAATTAGATTTGGATGTTTGAAAGGACCCTGAATCAGAAGGTCCTGTCTCAGAGGCAGAGACCATGGTGGACAGGACGACATGTCCACTAGATCTGCATACCAGGTCCTGCGTGGCCACACAGGCGCTATTAGAATCACAGATGCTCTCTCCTGTTTGATCCTGGCAATCAATCGAGGAAGCATCGGGAAAGGTGGAAACACATAAGACATGTTGAAGACCCAAGGTGCTGTCAGAGCATCTATCAGCACCGCTCCCGGGTCCCTGGACCTGGATCCGTAACAAGGAAGCTTGGCGTTCTGGCGAGACGCCATGAGATCCAGATCTGGTTTGCCCCAATGATGAAGCAGTTGGGCAAACGCCTCCGGATGAAGTTCCCACTCCCCCGGATGAAAGGTCTGGCGACTTAGAAAATCCGCCTCCCAGTTCTCCACGCCTGGGATGTGGATCGCTGACAGGTGGCAAGAGTGAGACTCTGCCCAGCGAATTATCTTTGAGACTTCCATCATCGCTAGGGAACTCCTTGTTCCTCCTTGATGGTTGATGTAAGCCACAGTCGTGATGTTGTCCGACTGAAACCTGATGAACCTCAGAGTTGCTAACTGAGGCCAAGCCAGAAGAGCATTGAAAATTGCTCTTAATTCCAGAATGTTTATTGGAAGGAGTCTCTCCTCCTGAGTCCATGATCCCTGAGCCTTCAGGGAATTCCAGACTGCGCCCCAACCTAGAAGGCTGGCGTCTGTTGTTACAATCGTCCAATCTGGCCTGCGGAAGGGCATCCCCTTGGACAGATGTGGCCGAGAAAGCCACCATAGAAGAGAATCTCTGGTCTCTTGATCCAGATTTAGCAGAGGGGACAAATCTGAGTAATCCCCATTCCATTGACTTAGCATGCACAATTGCAGCGGTCTGAGATGCAGGCGCGCAAATGGTACTATGTCCATTGCCGCTACCATTAAGCCGATTACCTCCATGCACTGAGCCACTGACGGGTGTTAAATGGAATGAAGGACACGGCAAGCATTTAGAAGTTTTGATAACCTGTCCTCCGTCAGGTAAATTTTCATTTTTACAGAATCTATAAGAGTCCCTAGAAAGGGAAGTCTTGTGAGTGGCAATAGAGAACTCTTTTCTACGTTCACCTTCCACCCATGCGACCTTAGAAATGCCAGAACTAACTCTGTATGAGACTTGGCAGTTTGGAAACTTGACGCTTGTATCAGAATGTCATCTAGGTACGGAGCTACCGCTATGCCTCGCGGTCTTAGTACCGCCAGAAGAGAGCCCAGAACCTTTGTAAAGATTCTTGGAGCCGTAGCTAACCCGAAGGGAAGAGCTACAAACTGGTAATGCCTGTTTAGGAAGGCAAATCTTAGATACCGGTAATGATCCTTGTGAATCGGTATGTGAAGGTAGGCATCCTTTAAATCCACTGTGGTCATGTACTGACCCTCTTGGATCATGGGTAAGATGGTTCGAATAGTTTCCATTTTGAACGATGGAACTCTTAGGAATTTGTTTAGGATCTTTAAGTCCAAGATTGGTCTGAAGGTTCCCTCTTTTTTGGGAACCACAAACAGATTTGAATAGAATCCTTGCCCGTGTTCCGACCGCGGAACTGGGTGGATCACCCCCATTAGTAAGAGGTCTTGTACACAGCGTAGAAACGCCTCTTTCTTTATCTGGTTTGCTGATAACCTTGAAAGATGAAATCTCCCTTGTGGAGGAGAAGCTTTGAAGTCCAGAAGATATCCCTGAGATATGATCTCCAACGCCCAGGGATCCTGGACATCTCTTGCCCAAGCCTGGGCGAAGAGAGAAAGTCTGCCCCCCACTAGATCCGTTTCCGGATCGGGGGCCCTCACTTCATGCTGTCTTAGGGGCAGCAGCAGGTTTTCTGGCCTGCTTGCCCTTGTTCCAGGACTGGTTAGGTTTCCAGCCCTGTCTGTAGTGAGCAACAGTTCCTTCCTGTCTTGGAGCGGAGGAAGTTGATGCTGCTCCTGCCTTGAAGTTACGAAAGGCACGAAAATTAGACTGTTTAGCCTTTGGCTTGGCCCTGTCTTGAGGCAGGGCATGGCCCTTACCTCCAGTAATGTCAGCGATAATTTCTTTCAAGCCGGGCCCGAATAATGTCTGCCCTTTGAAAGGAATATTAAGCAATTTAGATTTAGAAGTCACATCAGCTGACCAGGATTTAAGCCACAGCGCTCTACGCGCTTGAATGGCGAATCCGGAGTTCTTAGCCGTAAGTTTGGTTAAGTGTACTACGGCATCAGAAATAAATGAATTAGCTAGCTTAAGGGCTTTAAGCTTGTTCATAATCTCATCCAATGGAGCTGTGCTAAGGGTCTCTTCCAGAGACTCAAACCAGAATGCCGCCGCAGCAGTGACAGGCGCGATGCATGCAAGGGGTTGTAATATAAAACCTTGCTGAACAAACATTTTCTTAAGGTAACCCTCTAACTTTTTATCCATTGGATCTGAAAAAGCACAGCTATCCTCCACCGTGATAGCGGTGAGCTTAGCCCGAGTAGAAACTGCTCCCTCCACCTTAGGGACCGTCTGCCATAGGTCCCGTGTGGTGGCGTCTATTGGAAACATTTTTCTAAATATAGGAGGGGGTGGAAAGGGCACACCGGGTCTATCCCACTCCTTGTTAACAATTTCTGTAAGCCTTTTAGGTATAGGAAAAACGTCAGTACACGCCGGTACCATAAAATATTTATCCAGCCTACATACTTTCTCTGGAATTGCAACCGTGTTACAATCATTCAGAGCCGCTAATACCTCCCCTAGTAATACACGGAGGTTCTCAAGCTTAAATTTAAAATTTGAAATCTCTGAATCCAGTTTACTTGGATCAGATCCGTCACCCACAGAATGAAGCTCTCCGTCCTCATGTTCTGCAAATTGTGACGCAGTATCAGACATGGCTCTATTATTATCAGCGCACTCTGTTCTTACCCCAGAGTGATCGCGTTTACCTCTTAATTCTGGCAATTTAGATAGTACTTCAGTCATAACATTAGCCATGTCTTGCAAAGTGATTTGTATGGGCCGCCCTGATGTACTTGGCGCCACAATATCACGCACCTCCTGAGCGGGAGGCGAAGGTACTGACACGTGAGGAGAGTTAGTCGGCATAACTTCCCCCTCGTTGTCTGGTGATATTTTTTTAACATATAAAGTTTGACTTTTATTCAAAGTAACATCTATACATTGAGTGCACAAATTTCTATTGGGCTCCACATTGGCCTTTAAACATAGTGAACAAACAGATTCATCTGTGTCAGACATGTTTAAACAGACTAGCAATAACACTAGCAAGCTTGGAAAAAACTTTTAAATAAATTTACAAGCTATATAAAAAACGCTACTGCGCCTTTAAGAAACATAAAAATGTGACACAGTTGAATTAACAATGAACCAAATATGTTAAAACAACCAAATTTTAACAGAAAATGTATAAAGTTAGCAGAGGATTGCACCCACCAGCAAAAGGATGATTAACCCCTTAATACCCAAAACGGATAACAGTTGAAATAATAAACGTTTTTATCACAGTCAAACACACTGTCACAGGTCTGCTGTGACTGATTACCTCCCTCAAAACTAGTTTTGGAGACCCCTGGGCTCTGTAGAGACGTCCTGGATCATGGAGGAAGAAATAGGAAGACTGTGACTAAATTTTTACTGCGCAATAAAGCGCTAAATTAGGCCCCTCCCACTCATATTACAACAGTGGGGAAGCTCAGTAAACTGTTTTTATTCAGAAAAAAACGACAGCCATGTGGTAAAAATCATGCCCATAAAGTTTTATCATCAAGTACCTCAGAAAAAACGATTAACATGCCAGTAAACGTTTTAAAAATTGAAAATTATGAAGTGTTATTAATAAGCCTGCTGCTAGTCGCTTTCACTGCAGTGCAGGCTCAAATATTACTTTAATATTGGCAGTATTTTCTTAGTGAAATTCCATTCCCCAGAAATACCTCAGAGTATACATACATACATATCAGCCTGATACCAGTCGCTACTACTGCATTTAAGGCTGCACTTACATTACATCGGTATCAGCAGTATTTTCTCAGTCAATTCCATTCCTTAGAAAATAATTTACTGCACATACCTCCTTGCAGGTGGGCCCTGCATGCTATCCCCTGTTCTGAAGTTACCTCACTCCTCAGAATGGCCGAGAACAGCAAGTGGATCTTAGTTTCGACCGCTAAGATCATAGACAAACTCAGGCAGATTCTTCTTCTAATGCTGCCTGAGAACAAACAACACACTCCGGTGCCGTTTAAAATAACAAACTTTTGATTGAAGAAATAAAAACTAAGTTTAACACACCACAGTCCTCTCACACGTCCTATCTTTAGTTAGGTGCAAGAGAATGACTGGGTATGACGTAGAGGGGAGGAGCTATATAGCAGCTCTGCTTGGGTGATCCTCTTGCACTTCCTGTTAGGGAGGAGTTATAATCCCATAAGTAATGGATGACCCGTGGACTGACTACACTTAACAGGAGAAATAAAAATAAACCCTAAGCTAGTTACAATGTAACTATTAGTTATATTGTAGCTATCTTAGGATTTATTTTATAGGTAAGTATTTAGTTTTAAATAGGAATAATTTAGTTAATTGTAGTAATTTTATTTAGATTTATTTAAATTATATTTAAGTTAGCGGGTGTTAGGGTTAGACTTAGGTTTAGGGGTTAATAACTTTATTATAGTGGCGGCGACGTTGGGGGCGGAAGATTAGGGGTTAATAATATTTAACTAATGTTTGCGATGCAGGAGTGCGGCGGTTTAGGGGTTATTATATTTATTATAGTGGCGGCGATGTCCGGTTCAGCAGATTAGGGGTTAAAAAATGTATTTTAGTGGCGGCGATGTGGGGGGGCCTCGGTTTAGGGGTTAATAGGTAGTTTTTGGGTGTTAGTGTACTTTTTAGCACTTTAGTTAAGAGTTTTATGCTACGGCGTTGTAGTGTAAAACTCTTCATTACTGATTTTAAAATGCGGTAGCAGTCTTGACAGGAGAGGTTTTACCGCTCACTTTTGGTCAGACTCGTAATACTGGCGCTATGCAAGTCCCATTGAAATATAGTATACGCAATTGACGTAAGTGGATTTGCTGTAGTTCTGATTCTAGCCAAAAAAGTGAGCGGTACACCTGTACCTTCAAGACTCGTAATACCAGCGGGCGTTAAAAAACTAAATTTATGCTTACCTGATAAATTTATTTCTCTTGTGGTGTATCCAGTCCACGGATCATCCATTACTTGTGGGATATTCTCCTTCCCAACAGCTTCTCCCAGTCATTCGACCGAAGACAAGCAAGAGAAAGGAGAAACTATAGGGTGCAGTGGTGACTGTAGTTTAAAAATAAAAACACCTGCCTTAAAATGACAGGGTGGGCCGTGGACTGGATACACCACAAGAGAAATAAATTTATCAGGTAAGCATAAATTTTGTTTTCTCTTGTAAGGTGTATCCAGTCCACGGATCATCCATTACTTGTGGGATACCAATACCAAAGCTATAGGACACGGATGAAGGGAGGGACAAGGCAGGCGCTTAAACGGAAGGCACCACTGCCTGTAAGACCTTTCTCCCAAAAATAGCCTCCGAAGAAGCAAAAGTATCAAATTTATAGAATTTTGAAAAAGTATGAAGTGAAGACCAAGTCGCCGCCTTACAAATCTGTTCAACAGGAGCCTCATTCTTAAAAGCCCATGTGGAAGCTACCGCTCTAGTAGAATGAGCTGTAATTCTTTCAGGAGGCTGCTGGACAGCAGTCTCATAAGCTAAGCGTATTATACTCCTTAGCCAAATAGAAAGAGAAGTTGCCGAAGCCTTTTGGCCTCTCCTCTGTCCAGAGTAGACAACAAACAATGCAGATGTTTGACGAAAATCTTTAGTAGCTTGTAAATAAAACTTTAAAGCACGAACCACGTCAAGATTGTGTAAAAGACTTTCCTTCTTTGAAGAAGGATTAGGACACAGTGACGGTACAACAATCTCCTGATTGATATTTTTATTAGATACCACCTTAGGTAGAAAATCAAGTTTGGTACGTAACACTACCTTATCTGCATGGAAAATTAGATAAGGGGAATCACATTGTAAAGCAGATAACTCCGAAACTCTTCGAGCCGAGGAGATAGCTACTAAAAACAGAACTTTCCAAGATAAAAGTTTAATATCTATGGAATGCAAAGGTTCAAACGGAACCCCTTGCAGCACCTTAAGAACCAAATTTAAACTCCATGGTGGAGCAACAGGTTTAAACACAGGCTTGATTCTAACTAAAGCCTGACAAAACGCCTGAACGTCTGGAACCTCAGCCAGACGTTTGTGCAAAAGAATAGACAGAGCAGAAATCTGTCCCTTTAAGGAACTAGCTGGCAAACCCTTCTCCAATCCTTCTTGGAGAAAAGATAATATCCTAGGAATTCTGACCTTACTCCATGAGTAACCCTTGGATTCACATCAATGAAGATATTTACACCATATCTTATGATAAATTTTCCTGGTGACAGGCTTTCGCGCCTGTATTAAGGTATCAATGACCGACTCGGAAAAACCACGCTTTGATAAAATCAAGCGTTCAATCTCCAAGCAGTCAGACGCAGAGAAATTAGATTTGGATGGTTGAAAGGACCCTGAAGTAGAAGGTCCTGTCTCAGAGGCAGAGTCCATGGTGGAAAGGATGACATGTCCACCAGATCTGCATACCAAGTCCTGCGTGGCCACGCAGGTGCTATCAAAATCACAGATGCTCTCTCCTGCTTGATCTTGGCAATCAGACGAGGGAGCAGAGGAAACGGTGGAAACACATAAGCCAGGTTGAAGGACCAAGGCGCTGCTAGAGCATCTATCAGTGCTGCCTTGGGATCCCTGGACCTGGATCCGTAACAAGGAAGCTTGGCGTTCTGACGAGACGCCATGAGATCCAGTTCTGGTTTGCCCCAAAGTTGAATCAACTGTGCAAACACCTCCGGATGGAGCTCCCACTCCCCCGGATGAAAAGTCTGTTGACTTATTTCTCTACTCCTGGGATATGGATAGCTGATAGATGGCAAGAGTGAATCTCTGCCCATCGAATTATCTTTGAAACCTCCAACATTGCTAGGGAACTCCATGTTCCCCCTTGATGGTTGATGTAAGCTACAGTCGTGATGTTGTCCAACTGAAATCTAATGAACCTGACCGCAGCTAGCTGAGGCCAAGCCTGAAGAGCATTGAATATCGCTCTTAGTTCCAGAATGTTTATCGGAAGGAGTGCCTCCTCCTGAGTCCACGATCCCTGAGCCTTCAGGGAGTTCCAGACTGCACCCCAGCTCAGAAGGCTGGCATCTGTTGTTACTATTGTCCAATCTGGCCTGCGGAAGGTCATACCTTTGGACAGATGGACCCGAGATAGCCACCAGAGAAGAGAATCCCTGGTCTCTTGATCCAGATTTAGTAGAGGGGACAAATCCGTGTAATCCCCATTCCACTGACTGAGCATGCAGAGTTGCAGCGGTCTGAGATGTAGGCGGGCAAACGGCACTATGTCCATTGCCGCTACCATTAAGCCGATTACTTCCATGCACTGAGCCACTGAAGGGCGAGAAGTAGAATAAAGAACACGGCAGGAATTTAGTGACAACCTGGCCTCTGTCAGGTAAATCTTCATTTCTACAGAATCTATAAGAGTTCCCAGGAAGGAAACTTTTGTGAGAGGGGATAGAGAACTCTTTTCCTTGTTCACTTTCCACCCATGAGACCTCAGGAATGCCAGAACAATGTCCGTATGGGACTTGGCAATTTGAAAATTCGACACCTGTATTAGAATGTCGTCTAGGTAAGGGGCTACTGCTATACCTCACGGCCTTAGGACCGCCAGGAGTGACCCCAGAACCTTTGTAAAGATTCTTGGTGCCGTGGCCAACCCAAAGGAAAGAGCCACAAACTGGTAATGCCTGTCTAGGAAGGCAAACCTGAGAAACCGATGATGATCTCTGTGTATCTATGTGAAGATAAGCATCCTTTAAATCCACGGTAGTCATATATTGACACTCCCGAATCATAGGAAGGATGGTTCGAATAGTCTCCATCTTGAAGGACGGGACTCTGAGAAATTTGTTTAGGATCTTGAGATCTAAGATTGGTCTGAAGGTTCCCTCTTTCTTGGGAACCACAAACAGATTTGAATAGAAGCCTTGCCCCTGTTCCTCCTTTGGAACTGGGTGGATCACTCCCATAACTAGGAGGTCTTGAACACAATGTAAGAATGCCTCTCTCTTTATCTGGTTTGCAGATAATTGTGAGAGGTGAAATCTTCCTTTTGGGGAAGAAGCTTTGAAGTCCAGAAGGTATCCCTGGGGCACAATTTCCAACGCCCAGGGATCCTGGACATCTCTTGCCCAAGCCTGGGCGAAGAGAGAAAGTCTGCCCCCTACTAGATCCGTTACCGGATCAGGGGCTGATCTTTCATGCTGTCTTAGAGGCAGCAGCAGGCTTCTTGGCCTGCTTTCCTTTGTTCCAAGCCTGGTTAGGTCTCCAGACCGGCTTGGACTGGGCAAAATTTCCTTCTTGTTTTGTATTAGAGGAAGTTGAAGCTGCACCACTCTTGAAATTTCGAAAGGCACGAAAATTAGGCTGTTTGGTCCTTAATTTGCTGGACCTATCCTGAGGAAGGGCGTGACCTTTTCCTCCAGTAATATCAGAAATGATCTCCTTCAGTCCACGCCCGAATAGGGTCTGCCCCTTGAAGGGAATGTTGAGAAGCTTAGACTTTGAAGTAACGTCAGCTGACCAGGATTTAAGCCATAGCGCCCTACACGCCTGAATAGCAAAACCTGAGTTCTTAGCCGTTAGTTTGGTTAAATGAACAACGGCATCAGAAACAAATGAAGTGGCTAGCTTAAGGGCTTTAAGCTTGTCAAGGATATCATCCAATGGGGTTTCTACCTGTAGAGCCTCTTCGAGAAACTCAAACTAGAAGGCCGCAGCAGCAGTGACGGGGGCAATGCATGCAAGGGGCTGGAGAATAAACCCTTGTTGAATAAAATTTTTCTTAAGGTAACTCTCTAATTTTTTGTCCATTGGATCTAGAAAAGCACAACTGTCCTCGACAGGGATAGTGGTATGCTTAGCTAGAGTAGAAACTGCTCCCTCCACCTTAGGGACCATCTGCCATAAGTCCCTGTAGCGGCATGTATAGGAAACATCTTTTTAAAAACAGGAGGGGGAGAGAACGGTACACCTGCTCTATCCCATTCCTTAGTAATAATTTTAGAAAACTTTTTAGGGATTGGAAAAACATCAGTGTAAGTAGGTACTGCATAGTATTTATCCAATCTACATAATTTCTCTGGGACTACAATAGTGTCACAGTCATCCAGAGTTGCTAAAACCTCCCTGAGCAATACGCGGAGGTGTTCAAGCTTAAATTTAAATGTAGACATATCAGAATCAGAGTGAAGTATCTTCCCTGAATCAGAAAAATCACCCACAGATTGAAGCTCCCCTGCTTCAGCTTCAGTATAATGTGAAGGTGTATCAGACATAGCTACTAAAGTGTCAGAGAGCTCTGTATTTATTCTATTCCCAGAGCTGTCTCGCTTTCCTTGCAATCCTGGCAGTTTAGATAATACCTCTGTAAGGGTATGATTCATAACTGCCGCCATGTCTTGCAAGATATACGCAATTGGCGCGCTAGAAGTACTAGGCGTCCCCTGAGCGGGATTTATAGAATCTGACACGTTGGGAGAGTTAGCCGGCATAACTTCCTCCTTGTCAATTTTTTCTGGTGATAAATTTTTTAACCCCTTAATGACCACAGCACTTTTCCATTTTCTGTCCGTTTGGGACCAAGGCTATTTTTACATTTTTGCGGTGTTTGTGTTTAGCTGTAATTTTCTTCTTACTCATTTACTGTACCCACACATATTATATACCGTTTTTCTCGCCACTAAATGGACTTTCTAAAGATACCATTATTTTCATCATATCTTATAATTTACTATAAAAAAAAAATATAAAATATGAGGAAAAATTGAAAAAAAACACACTTTTTCTAACTTTGACCCCCAAAATCTGTTACATATCTACAACCACCAAAAAACACCCATGCTAAATAGTTTCAAAATTTTGTCCTGAGTTTAGAAATACCCAATGTTTACATGTTCTTTGCTTTTTTTGCAAGTTATAGGGCCATAAATACAAGTAGCACTTTGCTATTTCCAAACCACTTTTTTCCAAAATTAGCGCTAGTTACATTAGAACACTAATATCTTTCAGGAATCCCTGAATATCCCTTGACATGTATATATTTTTTTTTAGTAGACATCCCAAAGTATTGATCTAGGACAATTTTGGTATATTTCATACCACCATTTCACCGCCAAATGCGATCAAATACAAAAAATCGTTCACTTTTTCACAAATTTTTTCACAAACTTTTGGTTTCTCACTGAAATTATTTACAAACAACTTGTGCAATTATGGCATAAATGGTTGTAAATTCTTCTCTGGGATCCCCTTTGTTCAGAAATAGCAGACATATATGGCTTTGGCGTTGCTTTTTGGTAATTAGAAGGCCGCTAAATGCCACTGCGCACCACAAGTGTATTATGCCCAGCAGTTAAGGGGTTAATTAGGGAGCTTTTAGGGAGCTTGTAGGGTTAATTTTAGCTTTAGTGTAGTATAGTAGACAACCCCAAGTATTGATCTAGGCACATTTTGGTATATTTCATGCCACCATTTCACCGCCAAATGCGATCAAATGGAAAAAAAAGTTAAATTTTTCACAATTTTAGGTTTCTCACTGAAATAATTTACAAACAGCTTGTGCAATTATGGCACAAATGGTTGTAAATACTTGTCTGGGATCCCCTTTGTTCAGAAATAGCAGACATATATGACTTTGGCGTTGCTTTCTGGTAATTAGAAGGCCGCTAAATCCTGCTGCGCCTCACATGTGTATTCTGGCTAGCAGTGAAGGGGTTAATTAGGGAGTTTGTAGGGAGCTTGCAGGATTAATTTTAGCTTTAGTGTAGAGATCAGCCTCCCACCTGACACATCCCACCCCCTGATCCCTCCCAAACAGCTCCCTTCCCTCCCCCACCCCACAATTGTCCCCGCCATCTAAAGTACTGGCAGAAAGTCTGCCAGTACTAAAATAAAAGGGTTTTTTAAAAAAAAAAAAAAAAATTTTTTTTAGCATATTTACATATGCTAGGGTGTAGGATCCCCCCCTTAGCCCCCAACCTCCCTGATCCCCCCCCAAAACCGCTCTCTGACCATCCCCTCTGCCTCATTGGGGGCCATCTTGGGTACTGGCAGCTGTCTGCCAGTACCCAGTTTGCAAAAAAAAAGTGCTTTTTTTATATTTATTTGGCTTTTTTCTGTAGTGTAGCTTCCCCCCCCCACACAGACAAACCCCCACCACCTTGCTGATCTTTTTTTTTTTTACAAATATTAAGGTATTTAAACATTTTTTATTAACACATTTTCTGTAGTGTAGCGGTTCCCACCCGCTCCCTCCCCGTGCACGCGCCCGCCCCTGCCCTCCCGTGCACGCGCGCGCGTCCGTGCGCGCCCCCGCTCATCCCCGCCCACGATCCCGCCCCCCCTGCACATAACCAGGGCCATCGATGGCCGCCTCCCGGTCCGGCTCCCACCCACCAACGCAGGGAACCACCGATCTCCGGTGCAGAGAGGGCCACAGAGTGGCTCTCTCTGCACCGGATGGCTTAAAAAAGTTATTGCAGGATGCCTCCATATCGAGGCATCACTGCAATAACCGGAAAGCAGCTGGAAGCGAGCAGGATCGCTTCAAGCTGCTTTCCAAACCGAGGACGTGCAGGGTACGTTCTCAGGCATTAACTGCCTTTTTTTTTGAGGACGTACCCTGCACGTCCTCGGTCGTTAAGGGGTTAAAGCCAGAATATGGTCTTTATAATCTATAGTAAAATCAGTGCATTTGGTACACATTCTAAGAGGGGGTTCCACAATGGCTTCTAAACATAATGAACAATGAGTTTCCTCTATGTCAGACATGTTTAAACAGACTAGTAATGAGACAAGCAAGCTTGGAAAACACTTTAATAACTGTGAACAAGCAAAAAATAAAAACGGTACTGTGCCTTTAAGAGAAAAAAACAATCACAGAAACTGCAAAACAGTGAAAAAAGCAGTAAATCTTACGAAATGTTTACAGTGTGTATAATAGGCTGAAAGAGCATTGCACCCACTTGCAAATGGATGATTAACCCCTTAGTTTCAAAACCAGATAAAAAAAACGATATAAACGTTTTTAAACAGTCACAACAAACTGCCACAGCTCTACTGTGGCCCTACCTGCCCATACATACGACTTTGGAAGGCACAAAAACCCTTTAGAGAGGTCCTAAATGTTCAGGGGACTCCTTCAGGGAAGCTGGATGTCTCAAGCTGCAGAAACTAATGCGCATTTAGGTGCGAAAATAGACCCCTCCCAACCTGTACTCACAGTGAGAGGGCCTTAAAAAACTATCCCTAGGCAAAATCTAGACAGCCATGTGGAAAAAACTGGGCCCCAGAATAAAGTTTTATCACCAATATGTAATAAACGTTTATACACTTCAAGCAAACGTTATATCTATTCAGTAATGTGAGTAAATAATAAAAATATTACCCTTTACAGCAAGCATGATACCAGTCGTTATTAAATCACTGTAATCAGGCTTACCTTAAATAAATCCGGTATTGTCAGCATTTTATAGCATATTCATTTCTCTAGAAAAATTTAAAACTGCACATACCTCAGAGCAGGAGACCCTGCACGCTATTCCCCCAGCTGAAGTTACCCATCTCTTCAGTTATGTGTGAGAACAGCAATGGATCTTAGTTACAACCTGCTAAGATCATCAAAGACCACAGGCAGACTCATATATATATATATATATATATATATATATATATATATATATATATATATATATATATATATATATATATATATATATATATATATATATATACTGTATGTATGTATGTGTGTGTATGTGTGTATATATATATATATATATATATATATATATATATATATTATATTGAATAGCCAATGATTATAATGCTCATATATATCTGTCATGATTTAATTTCTACAGAATTATGTTGCAGGTATGTATGGAATATAGAGAGATGTTTAAAAGTGCAATGCAATACCAGGATATTAAATGCTATGATTCCATGAAGAGCAAATAATTAAGAATATAATTACTTATTAATATGGCTATATGATTAATCACATTAGACTGCTACTTACAGATGATATTATGATATAAAATAGTAGGAAATATATATCATATGTGTATATACAGTATATATATATATATATATATATATATATATATATATATATTCTAAATATACTCATGTCTGGTATTGAAATACACGTGCTCAATTGAGCCAGATAGTCACATGTATATTGACCATATAGTTTATTTATACTAGGAAATAATATGTATATTGAGTATACATTTATGAAAATCTATATTGTTCTGTACTTTAAAGTATTTTGCTAATGAAGCTGCATTCCGTTGCCTGTTGCCCCTCCGGTGTTCAGAATTGCAACCAAAGGGTATTTCTTTCATGTAATTAGCAAGAGTCCATGAGCTAGTGACGTATGGGATATACATTCCTACCAGGAGGGGCAAAGTTTCCCAAACCTCAAAATGCCTATAAATACACCCCTCACCACACCCACAAATCAGTTTTACAAACTTTGCCTCCTGTGGAGGTGGTGAAGTAAGTTTGTGCTAGATTCTACGTTGATATGCGCTCCGCAGCAGGTTGGAGCCCGGTTTTCCTCTCAGCGTGCAGTGAATGTCAGAGGGATGTGAGGAGAGTATTGCCTTTTTGAATTCAATGATCTCCTTCTACGGGGTCTATTTCATAGGTTCTCTGTTATCGGTCGTAGAGATTCATCTCTTACCTCCCTTTTCAGATCGACGATATACTCTTATATATACCATTACCTCTACTGATTCTCGTTTCAGTACTGGTTTGGCTTTCTACTACATGTAGATGAGTGTCCTGGGGCAAGTAAGTCTTATTTTCTGTGACACTCTAAGCTATGGTTGGGCACTTTTATATAAAGTTCTAAATATATGTGTTTAAACATTTATTTGCCTTGATTCAGGATGTTCAACGTTCCTTATTTTCAGACAGTCAGTTTCATATTTGGGATTATGCATATGGATAATCAATTTTTTCTTACCTTGAAATTTGACTTTTTTTCCTGTGGGCTGTTAGGCTCGCGGGGGCTGAAAATGCTTCATTTTATTGCGTCATTCTTGGCGCAGACTTTCTTGGCGCAAAAATTTTCTTGTCATTTCCGGCGTCATACGTGTCGCCGGAAGTTGCGTCATTTTTTTGACGTTTTTTGCGCCAAAAAATGTCGGCGTTACCGGATGTGGCACCATTTTTGTCGCCAAAAGCATTTAGGCGCCAAATAATGTGGGCGGCTTTTTTGGCGCTAAAAAATTTGAGCGTCATTGTTGTCTCCACAATATTTAAGTCTCATTATTTATTGCTTCTGGTTGCTAGAAGTTTGTTCATTGGCATTTTTTTCCCATTCCTGAAACTGTCATTTAAGGAATTTGATCAAATTTGCTTTATATGTTGTTTTTTCTATTACATATTGCAAGATGTCTCAATTGGACTCTGAATCAGAAGCCACTTTTGGAAAAACGCTTAACTGAGTTTCAGTTCTACCAAAGCTAAGTTCATTTATTTTAAATGTTATAAATGTTTATCTTTAGCTATGGTTTGTAATAAGATATTATGTTATACTTTTACATGCGGAATCCATTAGTATTTATGCTTTATATATTTTCTTTTCTTACAAGAAATATTTAGAAGACTTATAAGAAATATTTTTCTGATTCTATGTTAAAGGCTTTGTCTGACTTCGTGCCTTCTAATAAAATTTTTAGGTCTTTTTCACTTCTTTTTTAATTATTGAAGTTTCAAATGACCAACAACATACTAATTTATCCTTCTCTGATGATGTTTTTTTCAGAAATTTTCTTCATCAGATATTAACACTAACAAATCTACTTTTTTATTATTTTTCAATTATTAAAGTACATTTGTTCTTTGTTGAAAAGGTGTTGATTATTTTGGATATTAAGGTAACTAGTTCTTTAAGACTAGCTGACATCATTTCTGCCTATTTATTTCTTTAGAGGTTTTCTTTCCAATTCCCTATACTAGGGAATGGAATAGGCTGAGAATTTTCTTTTATTCCTTTTTCAAAAAGGTTTTAAACTATATTCTTTGCCAGCAGTTAAACTTAATTTGGAGGGTTCTCCAATTTATTGGGGCTATCTCTAATTCTACTAATTATGCTATTGTTTCTATAGCAAAATAGTATTTATTTTCCTTTAGATAGCTGTATCTTATTTATGGAAAATTATTTAGTTTCGGGCTTGGTCCTGTGATTTATTTGGATATTGCAATTGCTTCATTTTCTCTGTTTACTTTAAGATCAAGTATCAGATTATGATTCTTTTTAGCATTGTTTAAGGGACAACATTTACTAGACTAGGTGCTGTTGCATTTGTATTGTTGTTTTGCATTTATTGATTATGCAAGTCCACTGTATTGGCTGGTCCTTTAAACTGAACTATCATGCTAATAATTTCATTTGTGTCTTCATTTTATTGAATATTTTCGCAAATGAGGATTAATCTATGTCTTTAGCTTTTTTAGCTAGAAGAATTTTGTGATTTTTTAAAAAAAAGAAAAATCCATATTTCCTTTGTTCTAAGATAATCAATTATTTGTTATATAATTGGATTTAATTCTTAACTGTTACTCTGGGCTTCAAGGTTGAGTTCTAAGACTAAAACTTTAAGCTTATACTAGTTTAGTTGTTCTTATTAAGGAACGAATTCCTGAGTTCTTTCCCAAGTAACATGTCTATAATTGGAGTTCGAAATCAGCTCCCTAAATTTGCGATGTACGTGCCATATTCCAGCTTGGCTGGTAAGGGGCAGGTTAAGGCTTATTTGAAATTTATTTTGTCCAAATTTCTTTGATTTTATTCCAGCAAGGCTAACACTTTCTTTAACTGTGTTTCTGTCCTATATATTTTGGGTACTGTTGAAGCATGGCTGGGCACCCATGGGGTTCAAGCGCTGCTCAGACCTGGAATTTTCTGGGCTATTTCTTCCAGTTTCTTTTGAGGAACCGGGTTTTGAAGTTTTATTCAATTATTTTGCCTTTTTATGGTCTTTGATAGCATTATTTGTTTTCATTAGATACAATAAATGCATATTTTCATTTTTCTGTTTTCATTCAGATTATTTTCTGAGGATGCGGAATCTCATATGATTCACTTACTCTTCAGGACATAGTTAGAGGATCTTCTTTTCTAAAGCTCTTGATTCCTCACACAAGGGTCACCTTTTTTAGGTTTCCAGATAGTTTGTGTCACTGTCCTTTTCTCTATTAGACAAGGGATAATGTTATTGGGTTCCGTCTATAGGTACCTTTAGTCTCTATTATTTCCTTCAGTTGCTATATATGCATAGAAGTTTTAGGTCTTATGACCACAGCATTGGATTCAATTCCCTTTGCTCATTTTCTCTAGAAAGAACCTTTCCAGTCTTTTATAAGTGTTGTTTCTTCAAGAACATGGGTTGGAGGATCAATTTACCTTAAAGTTTGTTTGATTCCTCAGACAAGGGTAACCTTTTTAGGTTTCCTGATAGATTCAGTGTTCTTGATTCTGTCTCTGACGGACAAGAGGCGTCTGAAATTGGTTTCAGCTTATCGAAACCTTCAGTCTCAATCATTCCCTTCGGTAGTCTGATGCATGGAAATTCTAGGTCTTATGACTGCTGCATTGGACGCGATTCCCTTTGCTCGTTTTCACATGCGACCTCTTCAGCTCTGTATGCTGAACTAGTGGTGCAGGGATTTTACAAAGATATCTCAATCATTATCTTTAAAACCGATTGTTTGACACTCTCTGACGTGGTGGACAGATCACCATCGTATAGTTCAGGGGGCTTCTTTATGTTCCTCCAACCTAGACTATGATCAACAGATGCAAATCTGACAGGTTGGGGAGCTGTATGGGGGTTTCTGACAGCACAAGGGGTTTGGGAATCTCAGGAGGTGAGATTACCAATCAACTTTTTTGGAACTCCGTGCAATTTTCAGAGCTCTTCAGTCATGGCCTCTTCTAAAGAGAGAATCGTTCATTTGTTTTCAGACAGACAATGTCACAACTGTGGCATACATCAATCATCAAGGAGGGACTCACAGTCCTCTGGCTATGAAAGAAGTATCTCGGATACTGGTATGGGCGGAATCCAGCTCCTGTCTAGTTTCTGCGGTTCATATCCCAGGTATAGGCAATTGGGAAGTGGATTATCTCAGTCGCCAAACGTTACATCCGGGCGAATGGTCTCTTCACCCAGAGGTATTTCTTCAGATTGTTCAATATGGGGACTTGCAGAAATAGATCTGATGGCTTCTCATCTAAACAAGAAACTTCCCAGGTATTTGTCCAGATCCAGGGATCCTCAAGCGGAAGCAGTGGATGCATTGTCACTTCCTTGGAAGTATCATCCTGCCTATATCTTTCCGCCTCTAGTTCTTCTTCCAAGAGTAATCTCCAAGATTCTGAAGGAATGCTCGTTTGTTCTGCTGGTGGCTCCAGCATGGCCTCACAAGTTTTGGTATGCGGATTTTGTCTGGATGGCCTCTTGCCAACCGTGGACTCTTCCGTTAAGACCAGACCTTCTGTCGCAAGGTCCTTTTTTTCCATCAGGATCTCAATTCCTTAAATTTAAAGGTATGGAGATTGAACGTTTGATTCTTAGTCAAAGAGGTTTCTCTGACTCTGTGATTAATACTATGTTACAGGCTCGTAAATCTGTATCTAGGGAGATATATTATAGAGTCTGGAAGACTTATATTTCTTGGTGTCTTTCTCATCATTTTTCCTGGCATTCTTTTAGAATTCCGAGAATTTTTCAGTTTCTTCAGGATGGTTTGGATAAAGGTTTGTCTGCAAGTGCCTTGAAAGGACAAATATCTGCTCTTTCTGTTCTTTTTCACAGAAAGATTGCTAATGTTCCTGATATTCTTTGTTTTGTACAAGCTTTGGTTCGTATAAAACCTGTCATTAAGTCAATTTCTCCTCCTTGGAGTTTGAATTTGGTTCTGGGGGCTCTTCAAGCTCCTCCGTTTGAACCTATGCATTCATTGGACATTAATTACTTTCTTGGAAAGTTTTGTTTCTTTTGACCATCTCTTCTGCTAGAAGAGTTTCTGAAATATCTGCTCTTTCTTGTGAGTCTCCTTTTCTGATTTTTCATCAGGATAAGGCGGTGTTGCGAACTTCTTTTAAATTTTTACCTAAGGTTGTGAATTTTAATAACATTAGTAGAGAAATTGTGGTTCCTTCATTATGTCCTTATCCTAAGAATTCTAAGGAGAGATCATTGCATTCTTTGGATGTAGTTAGAGCTTTGAAATATTATGTTGAAGCTACTAAGAGTTTCCGAAAGACTTCTAGTCTATTTGTTATCTTTTCTGGTTCTAGGAAAGGTCAGAAGGCCTCTGCCATTTCTTTGGCATCTTGGTTGAAATCTTTATTTCATCATGCTTATGTCGAGTCGGGTAAAACTCCGCCTCAAAGGATTACAGCTCATTCTACTAGGTCAGTTTCTACTTCCTGGGCGTTTAGGAATGAAGCTTCGGTTGATCAGATTTGCAAAGCAGCAACTTGGTCTTCTTTGCATACTTTTACTAAATTCTACAATTTTGATGTGTTTTCTTCTTCTGAAGCTGTTTTTGGTAGAAGAGTACTTCAGGCAGCTGTTTCAGTTTGATTCTTCTGCCTATAATTTCAGTTTTTTTCATTATAAGATTTAAACTTTATTTTGGGTGTGGATTATTTTTTCAGCGGAATTGGCTGTCTTTATTTTATCCCTCCCTCTCTAGTGACTCTTGCGTGGAAGATCCACATCTTGGGTAGTCATTATCCCATACGTCACTAGCTCATGGACTCTTGCTAATTACATGAAAGAAAACATAATTTATGTAAGAACTTACCTGATAAATTCATTTCTTTCATATTAGCAAGAGTCCATGAGGCCCACCCTTTTTTGTGGTGGTTATTATTTTTTTGTATAAAGCACAATTATTCCAATTCCTTATTTTTTATGCTTTCGCACTTTTTTCTTGTCACCCCACTTCTTGGCTATGCGTTAAACTGATTTGTGGGTGTGGTGAGGGGTGTATTTATAGGCATTTTGAGGTTTGGGAAACTTTGCCCCTCCTGGTAGGAATGTATATCCCATACGTCACTAGCTCATGGACTCTTGCTAATATGAAAGAAATGAATTTATCAGGTAAGTTCTTACATAAATTATGTTTTTAAATTGTCAGGGGATTTAAATTATCATATGCATTTCCAAGAGCCAATGAGAGATAAACTCGGACTAAGGGCGTACCCAAAATTTAACTGAATGATTATAAAAAGAGGTGGGCTTTATCACAGATAAAAACTTTTGCACAGATGGTAATAGAAAATGCTCAATGCTGGTTGATGCTGCTGCGTACCTTGTCTTGCTAACTTAAAGGGACAGTCAAGTCCGAAAAAACTTTCATGATTCAAATAGGGCATGCCCCAAGGCAGAACATACAGTGATCTGAGATGTCATCGCATGAAATGCAGCATGTCTGCAGAAAGAACAGGACACATACAGGAACTGTTAGCGCTTGAACTTTGTAGTGCTGCTCCACATTAGACAGTTCTCTTCAAACAGAGCTGTGCTCTGGCTGCACTATATACATTTTCTTAACACAGTGCATCCAGGGCAAAGTGCTGTTTGAAGTGAACAGTCAACTATGCAGTAGCGCTGCAAAGCAGCAGCGCATTGCTTGTTGACTTGCTCTCAGAGATTTTTTTCAAATCCGCCCCTTAGCCTTTCCCATTCTGCAAAGCTGTTTATTCTGAATGTAAGAGCACTGCATCTTCTTATTACTATTTATATGTTAGACCAAGAGAAAAGGAAACAGATTTTTTAAAGAGACATTTTAAAATGTGTTTTTTTTTGTATGCTGCTAATTTGCAATGCAATTTTCAACTACTGCACTATATTATAAAACATAAAAAATTGCTTTATTCTTCAGTTAACCAACACATTGCAATTGAACTGGTGCATTAGTGTAGCTGTCTAATTTAAAATTGAATTTTATTAAAAAAATGACCTGCAGAAAAATTTTCACTAAAAAAAATCTCATTGCAGAAAGTGAAGAAAAGTTCTGCCTCTGGGAGGGCATGTAATTTTAAACTACTTTCCAATTTACTTTTATCACCAATTTTGCTTTGTTCTCTTTGTATTCTTAGTTGAAAGCTAAACTTAAGAGGTTCATATGCTAATTTCTTAGACCTTGAAGGCTGCCTCTAATCTAAATGCATTTTGATAGGTTTTTTTTTACCAATAGAGGGCATTAGTTCATGTGTTTCATATTATTAACATTAAGCTCATGCTTGTAAATTTACCATGGAGTCAGCTCTGATTGGCTAGAATGCAAGTCTGTCAAAAGAACTGAAATAAGGGGGCAATCTGCTGAGGCTTACATACAAGGTAATTACAGAGGTAAAACGTGTATAATTATAGCTGTGTTGGTTATGCAAAACTGGGGGATTGGTAATTAAGGGATTATCTATCTTTTAAAAAAAAAAAAAAATTCTGGTGATGACTGTCCCTTTAACTTGCTGCTTTGGAGATACATAGAGTTTTGTAAGACAAAATTATTAATGGGAAACTCTTTTATACCGGAAGAGCAATCAGAATTGGGCCTGACATTCACTTCCAGATTTGTGCACACTATCTTATATGACAGTGAAAAGAATTTTGATTGAAAAAGCTGAATTCTCATATGGGTATTTGGTAATGTATGGCGATTTTTATAATTTAATATTTGAAAGCAAAGATATTCTTTGTTGCTGTAGCTTAATTGAAGCTGGTGATTTAAAAGGGTATTTGGCATATTACATTTATATTAAATAGACCAGTGTATTCCATATATTAAATATATTGGTGCTAAGTAACTTTATTATAAGGAAAGGTTTTGTATTCCATATTTATAAATTCAATTTTATTTATTCTAAATCTCTTAAGAACTGCACATAAATTGGCTATTGTGTTGATAATATACAAATTTCTCTGGTTGATTATTTAAAGTATTATAAGATTATATTGGGTTGAAAATAGTGAATTATATTTCCCTGGAAATTCCATTAGACTTATTGAATTTGAGCTAAGATTCTTAGTATAACATTGGGATATATTTAGTTAATCAAGTGTTGTTAAATCATTAATCCATATTTGGGCATTGGATTAATGTCATAAATTGTTCTATTGATATTTAATAAGCGATTCATTTGGAGTTAAGGTTAAAGGTTATAGAAATATTGTGTCCATAATACTGAGATACAAGACGATTTATTAAATATTTTTATATCCTGAAGACATCCGGCGTGGAGCATCCTCTTCATACGGTCGCCGCCGTACACTGAATCTTCAATGCAAGGTACGCGATTCAAGATGGCGTCCCTTGCATTCCTATTGGCTGAAAAATTTGAATCAGCCAATAGGAATTAAGCAGCTCTCATTCTATTGGGCGGACGGCAGATTAGGGGTTAATTATATTTAAGTAGTGTTTGCGATGAGGAAGGGCGGCGGTTTAGGGGTTAATACGTTTATTATAGTGATGACTATGACAGGGAGCGGCGGAATAGGGGTTTAATTTTTTTTAGTGGCGGTGATGGCGGGAGCAGCAGATTAGGGGTTAATAAATGTAATATAGTGCTTGTGATGCGGGAGGACCTCGGTTTAGGGGTTAATAGGTAGTTTATGGGTGTTTAGTGTACTTTGTATCAGTTTAGGTATGAGTTTTATGTAACAGATTTGTAGCGTAAAACTCATCTTGTCGTTTAAGCTGTAACGCAGGTTTTTTAGCCTCACCGCAAAACTCGTAATGGCAGCGCTATGGGATTCCCATGAAAAAACATCATTTTTACGAGTGCGGTACTGACGTTGCATTACAGGCTAAAAGGCTTGCGATACAGCTATACCGACATGACTTGTAATGGCTGCGGTGGTTTTTAACGCTGAAAATGCCATATTTTCAGCGTTAAAAGACGAAAGCACAGACTTGTAATCTAGCTGATTGTAACCTAGGATATATAACAGTCTAGCAGCTGGGTGTTTGTAATTAGAAATCTGACCCTCTCAGATTAGAAACCACCTAAGCTCAGCTACAACAGAGCACCCTCAATTGTATAAAATTATGAAAGCAAAAAGTCCAGCATATCACGGCACATAGTCGCTATATGCCAAACATTTTGCTTTCAGGATTTTATATAATCAATGGTGCTCTGTTTCCTTTTAATATGCTGGAATAAAGTAATGCTTTTTATCACCCCTGCATCGCTGCTCCTTTGTCTTTGTACTATGATTGCTAACAAAACTATTCTGACCAGTGACTCATTTGCATTGCTACTATTGATTGGCCGGGGGGCTTTTAAAAACTATTAGCTGACCAGCCCTTTCACCAGGAATAATTTAAGACAAAAAACTAAAAGTTTTTATTTAAATATATTTATGTTGTTGTCACAACTTTAGTTACTGTAACATTATTATTAGCAATACATATTTCCCTCTCCTGAGTGTACTGGTCCTTTAATGTGAATCGTATATGCACATGCCCTCTATTCTCTTCTCTCTCGCCTTAAGCTTTATGTGAAAAATACACACATATGCCCTCTCTTCTCTGTCTCACCCCCTGCTTCATTTGAATACTACACAAGCATGCCCTCTCTTCTCTATCTCACCCCCTGCTTCATTTGAATACTACACAAGCATGCCCTCTCTTCTCTATCTCACCCCCTGCTTCATTTGAATACTACACAAGCATGCCCTCTCTTCTCTATCTCACCCTCTGCTTCATGTGAATACTACACAAGCATGCCCTCTCTTCTCTATCTCACCCTCTGCTTCATGTGAATACTACACAGGGGTGCATTGCCTGGGCAGTGTACATTGTAACAATAGCATATGTTCACATTTTCAAAGTGAACATTTTATAAGCGAGGCATTAACAATAGAATTATACAAGAATTGAACAAGGATTGGGAAAGGGGCAAGACACAAGGCAAGTATTGTAATAGTATGTTTTAAGTACCTCATTATTTCCTTATGCAACTGCTACTGTAATACTGTGTCTTATGTGATTAATTGGTTCCCATTTTTGTAAAAATGCTCAATATATTCACATTCCTTTTTGCATAACAAAATACATTATTCAATTACTCCTCCCTCTCCACCTGCACTGTTCATTAGCCCATCTCTCTTAACCCCTTAACGACACGAGTCGTATAGGGTACGTCGCACACAACCTGGTCTTTAAAGACCAGCGACGTACCCTGTACGACTTTGGGGATTAAAGCGGCTGGAATCGATCCTGATCGCTTCCAGCCGCTTTACAGTTATTGCAGTGATGCCTCGATGTCGAGTCATCCTGCAATAACATTTTTCCCCCATCCGATGCAGAGAGAGCCACTCTGTGGCCCTCTCTGCACCGGCATCGATGGCCGCAATCGTTGGTGGGTGGGAGCCGACGTGGGAGGCGGGTGGACGGCCATCGATGGAGCATTGAAGAGAGAGGGGGGCGGGATCGGGGGCGGGGTTGTCGGGAGCGCGCACACGGGGAGCGGTGGGCGGGTGCGTGCACGGGGAGGGAGCGGGTGGGAACAACTATACTGCAGAAAAAGGTGATAAGTGGGAGACAGGGGGGATCAGCAGAAACATTTTATTGTAAGGGATCTGGGAGGGGGTGGTGGTTTGTCTATGGGGGGGTCAAGCTACACTACAGAAAAAAAAAATATATTAAAAAAAAGGCATTTTTTTCTAAACTGGGTACTGGCAGACAGCTGCCAGTACCCAAGATGGCTCCCAGTAAGGTAGAGGGGGAGGATTAGAGAGCTGTTTGGGGGAGATCAGGGAGGTTGGGGGCTAAGGGGGGATCCTACACAGCAGCATATGTAAATATGCTATACAATATATTTTTTTTTAAATATACATTTTATTTTAGTACTGGCAGACTTTCTGCCAGTACTTAAGATGGCGGGGACAATTGTGGGATGAGGGAGGGAAGAGAGCTGTTTGGGAGGGATCCTGGGGTGTGATGTGTCAGGTGGGAGGCTGATCTCTATGTTAACGCTAAAATTAACCTTGCAAGCTACCTAATTAACCCCTGCACTGCTGGGCATAATACATGTGTGTTGTGCGCAGCAGCATTTAGCGGCCTTATAATTACCAAAAAGCAACGCCAAAGCCATATATGTCTGCTTTTTCTAAACAAAAGGGATCCCAGAGAAGCATTTACAACCATTTATGCCATAATTGCACAAGTTATTTGTAAATAATTTCAGTGAGAAACCTAAAATTGTGAAATATTTTAATTTTTTTTTTTTATTTGATCGCATTTAGCGGTGAAATGGTAGCATGAAATATACCAAGATGGGCCTAGATCAATACTTGGTGTTGTCTGCTACACTACACTAAAGCTAAAATTAACCCTAGACGCTCCCTACATCCTCCCTAATTAACCCCTTCACTGCTGGGCATAATACACGTGTGATGCGCAGTGGCATTTAGCAGCCTTCTAATTATCAAAAAGCAACGCCAAAGCCATATAAGTCTGCTATTTCTGAACAAAGGGTATCCCAGAGAAGCATTTACAACCATTTATGCAACTATTGCACAAGTTGTTTGTAAATCATTTCTGTGAGAAACCCTAAAGTTTGTGAAAAAGTGAACATTTTTTTTTATTTGATCGCATTTAGCGGTGAAATGGTGGCATGATATATACCAAAATGGGCCTAGATCAATACTTTCGGATGTCTTCTAAAAAAAATATATATATGTCAAGGGATATTCAGGTATTCCTGACAGATATCAGGGTTCCAATGTAACTAGCGCTCATTTTGAAAAAAGTGGTTTTGAAATAGCAAAGTGCTACTTGTATTTATTGCCCTATAACTTGCAAAAAAAGCAAAGAACATGTAAACATTGGGTATTTCTAAACTCAGGACAAAATTTAGAAACTATTTAGCATGGTTGTTTTTTGGTGGTTGTAGATGTGTAACAGATTTTGGGGGTCAAAGTTAGAAAAAGTGTGTTTTTTTTTCCATTTTTTCCTCATATTTTATAATATTTTTAATAGTAAATTATAAGATATGATGAAAATAATGGTATCTTTAGAAAGTCCATTTAGTAGCGAGAAAAACGGTATATAATATGTGGGGGTACAGTAAATGAGTAAGAGGAAAATTACAGCTAAACACAAACACCACAGAAATGTAAAAATAGCCCTGGTCCTTAAGGGAAAGAAATTGAAAAATGGCCTTGGTCCTTAAGGGGTTAAACTCACCTTACTTTTGAACTTGTGAACTTTACCTATTCCTAAACACTCTTTCTCCCCCCTGCACCTCGTCTCAGAAACAGTCTCATTACTGCAAATCTGTATCTCATCTCATGTCACTCTCCCTCTTGCTTTTACTAACTGCTGGTGACATCTCCCCTAATCCTGGTCCCCAACAACTGCCTAGCAGTGCACATCCACGTGTACTGTCCCACAGACTCAGAAAACAAAAATCTAACAACCTTACTCACATTCCTCTTGCATCAAAAGCCACTACCCCTTTCACTTTGCAACAAGCTCACTTCAATACATGACCTCTTTATCTCTCGCTCCCTCACGCTTCTGGCCCTAACAGAAACCTGGCTCTCTCCCCTAGACACAGCATCCACTGCTGCTCTGTCACATGGGGGTCTCCACTTCAGCCACACTCCTTGGTCTGGTAATAGACAAGGAGGTGGTGTAGGTATTTTACTTTCCTCTCATTGCACCTTTCAACAAATACAACCCATCTCTTCCCTCACATTTTCCTCATTCGAAACCCACATGATTCGCTTATTCTCTCCTCTCTCTCTATACGTGTTTCAGTCATATACCGACTCCCTGGCTCCTCAACTCAATTTCTAGATCACTTGGCTGCCAAGCTACCTTATTTCCTTTCTTCAGACACCCCTGCCCTCATTCTTGGCGACTTCAACATCCCTCTTCACAATCCCACTTCCTCATCTGCAAAACAGCTTCTGCAACTCACTTCCTCTTTCGGGTTTGTCACAATGGACTGATTCTCCCACTCACACAGACGGTCACTCCCTTGACCTGATCTTTAGCTATAGATGCACTCTCTCAAACTTCACAAACTCCCCTTTCCTCTTTCTGACCACCATCTCCTTGCTTGCAACATATCATCCCTCCCTACAACTTTCCCTCCTTCTGCTCCTCACACCAAACTTCACAGAAGCATTATGTCATTATATCAGCAAAAGCTTGCTAATTCCCTTGAACCTCTCCTCTCATCCTTTTCCTGCCCTGACCAATCTATCTACCACTATAATTCCACTCTTACATCCATACTTGACAATCTAGCCCCTCTTACCATAGCTCGGAAATCACACACTCATCCTCAGCCTTGGCATACTCCTTTGACACGGTACCTACGCAGATGTTTCCGTACTGCTGAGCGGCAGTGGAAAAAATCTCTGAGTTCAGCTGATTTTCTTCATTACAAATTCATCTTGAACTCCTACTATTCTGCCCTTAATCTCCATAAGCAACACTTCTTCTCTACTCTTATCTCTAATCTTTCTTCAAACCCAAAACGTCTGTTCTCCACTTTAAATACTCTTCTCTGCTCTCCCCCACCTCCTAACACAACTTCTCTCTCAGCTCAAGACTTTGCCAGCCACTTCATTTACAAAATCGACTCCCATCAGAAACTAAATCAGCTCTCAACATAATTCCATTCTCTCACCCCCTCAAATGCTCTCAATCAACCACAACCCACATAACCTTAAACTTAGCTCATTCTCCCCTGTTACTGAGGAAGAAGATTCGGCACTTATACTGCGCTCTCACCTCACTACCTGTCCCCTTGACCCTATCCCCTCACAGCTACTCCCCTCCCTCTCTGCTACCATTACCCTTATACTAACACACATTTTCAACCTCTCCCTCAGCACCGGTATATTTCCCTCATCTCTGAAACATGCACTAGTCACACCTATCCTCAAAAAACCTTCCCTTGATCCTACCTCCCCATCCAACTACCGCCCTATTTCCCTCCTCCCTCTTGCCTCAAAGCTTCTTGAAAAACTAGTATATGCACGCCTATCCCATTTCCTTACATCAAACTCCCTCCTTGACCCACTGCAATCTGGATTTCGTCCCCATCACTCCACAGAGACAGCAATTTTTTAAGGTTACCAATGACCTACTTACAGCAAAATCAAAAGGACACTTTTCTCTGCTTATCCTCCTTGATCTGTCCACAGCCTTTGACACTGTTGACCACCCTCTTTTGCTCCAAACCCTCCATACCTTCGGCATCTGTGACACAGCCCTCTCGTGGCTCTCTTCCTACCTGTCAAACCGTACCTTTAGTGTAGCCTTCTCTGAGGCCTGCTCTGCCCCGTTACCACTTTCTTTCGGAGTACTGCAAGGCTCTATCCTCGGTCCCCTTCTCTTCTCAATCTACACGTCATCACTAGGTTCCCTAATAAAGTCCCACGGTTTCCAATATCATTTGTATGCCGATGATACCCAAATCTACTTCTCTGCACCAGACCTATCTCCTTCTTTGCTAACCCGTGTCACTAACTGTCTTTCTCACATCTCTTCCTGGATGTCTTCTAACTACCTCAAGCTAAATCTCTCCAAAACTGAGCTCCTTATTTTCCCCCCTTCCAAAATCTCCACCCCCAATCTCTCTATAACTGTCGACAACTCCATCATTACCCCTACCCCGCATGCCCGATGTCTCGGGGTCACATTTGACTCAGATCTTTCTTTCACTCCTCACATTGAGACCTTGGCTAAAGCTAGCCGCTTCCACCTTAAAAACATCTCTAAAATTAGACACTTCCTTACAAAAGACACAACTAAGATTTTGATCCACTCTCTCATCCTTTTCTGCCTCGATTACTGCAATTCTGTCGTCTCTGGTCTCCCCACCTGCCACCTAGCTCCTTTATAATCCATAATGAATGCCTCTGCCAGGCTCATCTTCCTTACACATCGCTCCTCATCTGCTGCACCTTTCTGCTAATCCCTTTACTGGCTTCCTCTTGCTTCTTGCATCAAACACAACATTCTCACTCTGACATATAAAGCCCTCAACTGCACTGCTCCCCCCTATATCTCAGACCTTGTATCCAGATACTCTCCCTCCCATCCCCTTCGCTCTGCTCATGACCTCCTCCTCTCCTCCTCTCTTGTTACTTCATCACTCTCCCGTTTACAGGACTTCTCCAGACTGGCTCCCAGCTTGTGGAACTCTCTGCCTCACTCCACAAGACTCTCCCCTAGTTTTGAAAGCTTCAAGCGCTCCTTAAAGACTCTACTGTTCAGGGATGCATATAACCTATGCTAGCCTTTCTTTATACCAGTTCCTCTCCTACATCACTATCCCCTGAACCCCCTTAGCATGTAAGCCTAAGAGTCCAGCTGTTTGTAGATCACCTTTTTAAGAGCTGACTACAACAGTGCAACTCTTGGCAGGGCCCTCTACCCATTTGATCCATATAATTGTTTTGTTGTACTCCGCCTTTGTTTATAGCGCTGCGAAATCTGTTGTTGTTCTACAAATAACCGATAATAATAATAATTCTACACACACATGCCCTTTCTTCTCTATCTCACCCTCTGCTTTATGTGAATACTATACACACATGCCCTCTCTTCTCTCTCTCTCCTTCTGCTTCATGTGATTAGTACACACACATGCCCTCTCTTCTCTCTCACCCTCTGCTTTATGTGAGTAGAACACACACATGCCCTCTATTCACCTAACTCTCACTTTAAGCTGCATGTGAATACTACACACACATGCCCTCTAATATCTCTCACCCTCTGCTTTTTGTGAATAGTACATTAACATGCCCTCTCTTCTCTTCTTTCACCTTAAACTATTGGGTATATTTATCAAAGTGCGTGCGGACATGATACGATGTAGCGTATCATGTCCGCTGCACATCGATAAATGCCGACAGCGCATTTATCAATGCACAAGCAGTTCACCAGAACTGCTTGGTGTCAATCAACCCAATCGTATTCTATCGGGTTGATTTTTGTCCACCGCCTCAGAGAAGGCGGACAAGTTATGGAGCAGCGATCTTTAGGGGCATCAAGCTCCATTTGGAGATTGATAATTCGGCCCCTACATGTGAATACTACACTAACATTTCCTCTTTTCTCTCTCACCCTCTGCTTCAGGTTAATACTACACACACACACACACACACACACACACACACACACATACACACACACACACACACACACATATATATATATATATATATATATATATATATATATATATATACTCTTTTCTCTTTCACCCTCTGCTTCATGTGAATATTAAACACACATGCCCTCTCTTCTCTCTCACCCTCTGCTTCATGTGAACAGTACATAAACGTGCCCTCTCTTCTCTCTAACCCTCTGCTTTCATACACATGCCCTCTCTTCTCTCTCACCCTCTGCTTACACACACATGCCCTCTATTCTCTCTCATCTTCTGCTTTATGTGAATAGTACACACACATGCCCTCTCTTCTCTCTCATCCTCTGCTTTATGAGAATAGTACATACACATGCCCTCTCTTCTCTCTCACCCTTTGCTTAATGTGAATAGTATATGCACAGGCCCTCTATTCTCTTCTCTCACACCTTAAAGTGAAGGAAAACTTTGGTGAATGAAAGCCGTTTTTTTAAAAATACTATTAAAAACAGGGGCACTTTCATTCATCAAAATGTACAAAGCAGCCGTTTTGTTAAAAAAAATTACCTTTTTTTCTTTTCACAGCTAGAGCAGCTTCCCCCACATAGAGATCATCTATTCACACGTCAGCAATGACTAATCTGGCTTCCTCCAGTCACAGCATGGCCTCAGGCAATGACTACCCTGGGGGGAAAGCTGTGATTGGAGGAAGCAGGATTAGTCATTGGTTACGTGTGAATATAGGCTCTCTAGGTGGGGGTAGCTGCTCTGGCTGTGAAAAGAAAAAAAGGTAATTCTTTTAACAAAATGGCTGCTTTGTAAACTTTGATGAATGAAAGTGCCCCTGTTTTTAATAGTATTTAGTCTTTATGTCTTTATGTGAATACTACACACACATGCCCTCTCTTCTCTCTCACCCTCTGCTTTATGTGAATAGTACATACACATGCCCTCTCTTCTCTCTCACCCTCTACTTTATGTGAATAGTACATACACATGCCCTCTCTTCTCTCTTACCCTCTGCTTACATACACATGCCCTCTCTTCTCTCTCTCCCTCTGCTTTATGTAAATAGTACATACACATGCCCTCTCTTCTCTCTCTCCCTCTGCTTCATGTGAATAGTACACACACATGCCCTCTCTTCTCTCTCATCCTCTGCTTTATGTGAATAGTACATACACATGCCTTATCTTCTCTCTCACCCTCTGCTTTATGTGAATAGTATACACATATGCCCTCTCTTCTCTCTCACCCTCTGCTTTATGTTAATAGTACACACATGCCCTCTCTTCTCTCTCTCCCTCTGCTTTATGTGAATAGTACATACACATGCCCTCTCTTCTCTCTTCTCTCTCACCCTCTGCTTTATGTGAATAGTACATACACATGCCCTCTCTTCTCTCCCACCCTCTGCTTACATACACATGCCCTCTCTTCTCTCTCTCCCTCTGCTTTATCTAAATAGTACATACACATGCCCTCTCTTCTCTCTCTCCCTCTGCTTCATGTGAATAGTACACACACATGCCCTCTCTTCTCTCGTACCCTCTGCTTTATGTTAATAGTACACACACATGCCCTCTCTTCTCTCTCACCCTCTGCTTTTTTTTTTTTTTTAAATCCTTTATTTATTCTGTGAAGAGACATAACATAAATCAAAGCAAGAGAAAAGGAAAACATTCCCCAATTTCCGGGGGTCAAATATCATCAGGAATAACATAGCATCAAACATGGTTACAGAATATCATACTGGTACTGTGTAAACAATTAGTTTTACATCAACATGACATGTCTCTCACAGTTTTTTTGTTTTTTTGTTAATCAATTCCCCCCCCCTTTTCCCCCCTCCTCCATTTCTCAGCCAGTCGGCTATCGCTACTCCCCCAGGGTGTCAGTCCCCCCTGCCTGATTCACATCTCACCCTCCGCTAAAGAGGTAATACCTCTCTATTTACTGTTCATCAAAATCTACCTTCCATTCTCCTTGCAACTGAGCTTCCAAGAGATATTCAGAATTGCGTATGGGGTATAGAATTCTCGCCAATTGCGAGGCATGCAGTGAGTGTAGATAAGTGTCCCATTTTCTCATAAAACGTGCCGTACGATTGGCCACATCTCCCATAGTGTCTACCTGTTCGTGTATCAGCTGTGAATGTATCTCAGTTTTTAGCTGCGATAGGGTAGGGGCGCGTCTATCTATCCAATATTTCAAGATTATTTTTCTCGCTTGGAGAATGACATTGTGTATAAAGGTTGTCTGACTTCTGGGCAGCCCTGGCGTATCCAGGAATATGACCATTTGCGGTGTAAGCGTTGTCACTTGTATGTTTAGGGAACGTAGCCAAAAACAAATCATCCCCCAAAACTTCGTCAATCTGGGGCATTCCCATATCATGTGCAGCAAGGTTGCCTGTGCTTTAGAGCATTTCGGACAGTTCCCCGTGTGATCTCTTTCCCACTTCTTGTATTGGTTCGGAGTCACGTAGGCTGACTGCAGGATTTTAGTGTGAGATTCTCTGATGTTCATCGCCAGAGTGGCCTTCCAAACATTTTCAATGCTACTTTGAATCTGCGCTTTGGTAATAGGAGCATTCAGAATCCCTGTCCATTTTTCCCCTAAATATTCCAGTGTGTGTTCGTTATTAGGGGCCAACAGTGTCTTGTATACCGGGGAGATAGAAGTGCAACCCTGAGAGTATATACTGCAGAGTTGATGAACGCCACTGTTAGGTTCAGGGAAATTCTCGGAGTTAACCAACTCCGAGGCATAGTGCCTAGCCTGTAGGTAGGCAAAATGGTGCGTACGGGGCAGATTGTAGGTCGTTTGGAGCTGCGAGAAAGTACATATAGTTCTGCCAGCACCATCCAGCATCTTGGACACTCTGTCCAGTCCCAAGGACTTCCAAGTTTTAAAAGCCTGCGTGGTTAAACCTGGCACAAAAAGTGGATTCCCCTGCAAGGGTATGTACTTCGAGATTTCATGGCTGCATTTTAACCTACTGCACAGTTTTCTCCAAGCCTGCAGAGGCTGCGACAGGAGGGGATAAGGCAACAATAACTTTTCTAACTTATCAGCCCTCAGATGTGGGAGAGCAGAAAGCGACCAGGGCTGAACCACATGTCGCTCTAGTTCAGGGATTGTGAAGTGACTGTTTCCTGTTAACCAGTCCAGGACGTATTTCGCCTGTGCCGCCCAGCAGTACAGCTCAACATTTGGGACCGCCATACCTCCCGAGGGAACTGTGCTTACCATTCTACTATAATGGATCCTGTGCTTTTTCCCAGCCCAAATGAAGGACAGGAAGAGTGACTTCCAATATAGCAAGTCCTTTTTGTGTATGAGTAATGGCAGCATCTGCATTACGTAGAGCAGTTTGGGAAATAGAACCATTTTAATGAGGGCTATCCTGCCTGATACGGTCAGTGGTAGTCCCACCGAGTGTTTGGTCAGATCCAAGGCTCCTTTTTTCAGGGGTGCGTAATTTATGTCATACCAGTTCACCGGATTTCGTGATAGTTTAACTCCTAAATATTTAAAGGTATTGCCCGCTACTCGGAAGTAATAGTGGAGGTCAGGTATATCGTTAGCATACGATAGCCATATTAGCTCCGTTTTATCGGTGTTGACTTTATACCCAGAGATAAGGCCGAAGTCTTTAACAATATCCATTAGTAGTGGGATATTAAGTCTGGGGTCCTGGATGTACAATACCATGTCATCCGCAAAAAGTGACAAATGCAACGTCTTGTCTCCTATTTTGAGCCCTTTTGTAGTATGCCTGATCTTTACGGCAAGAGGCTCCAAGGCCAGGTCAAACAAAAGAGGCGAGAGCGGGCACCCCTGTCTCGTTCCTCTATTCAAGGCAAATGGTTGGGATGGCATTCCGTTCACCAATATCGCAGCCTGGGGGCTAGTGTACATTGCCTTCAACGCTCTCGTAAAGTTCCCAGTTATCCCGAATCGATCTAGTGTAAAGAACAAGTGACTCCATAGGACCTTATCGAAGGCCTTCTCCGTGTCAACTAGCAGTGCACATGCTTCATCCTGTTGTGGCACTCGATTTTTACTTGCTTTATTCCAATAATGGGTGAGCAAGAATTGCAGGGTGCGCACATTGACTACCGACGATCTACCTTTCACGAATCCCGTTTGATTTTCATGTATGAGGTTAGGAAGTACTATCGCTAGTCTATCTGCTAAGATTTTCGTGAGTAGTTTATAATCCGAATTCATTAGTGAAATCGGGCGGTATGATTCGGGGGCTAAGCAGTCTCTATCCGGTTTGAGAATCAAACTGATATTTGCTTCTGTGAATCTCTGCGACATACTGGCTTCGCCCTGCAGAATACCGTTGAACAACCTAGCCAATGGGCCGGCTATTTCTTGTCCAAGTATTTTATAGAACTCCCCGGGTAGGCCGTCGGGTCCCGGGGCTTTGTCTAGGGGAAGCCTCCCTATAGAGGCAAGTACCTCACTCGGGGCTATGTTTGCATTTAACGCTTGCCGCTGGGGTTCCGTTAATGTGGGCAGAGGAATGTCTCTCCAGAAATTTTCCCGAGTGTTTGTGTCAACCTCCCTCATGGTGTATAGTTTTGAGTAGAATTGTGTAAATACCCTCTGTATTCCTGCTGTGTCGGTATAGACCATGTCATTGTATTTAATAGCCTGTATTGTGTTACAACCATTATTTAGTTTGGTCAGTCTAGCCAGCATCTTTCCTGTTTTATTGCCATAGCGGTAGTACCTGGCTTGTAACCTTGTGGCGTCCCTTGCTGCGTTTTGAGTTAGATATGTGTCTCTGTGTGCTTTGGTGTCTTGATATTTGAGTCTGTTCGCTGTCGTAGGGTTACGCAAATATCTATTTCTGGCATTTAAAAGTTGCTTAAGAAGCAGCTCTTCCCTGACCTGCTTTTTCTTTTTGAAATTTATGACATAGGACGTCGTAGAGCCTCTCAACACTGCCTTAGCTGCCTCCCAGAACAATACAGAATTGTTCCTATGTCCCTGATTTGTTTCAGCGTACGTTAGCCACTCCCCTATAAGATGCTTCCTAAAATTATCGTCATGCAGCAGATACTTGGGGACTAACCATCTGGTACTGAGAGGCCTGACTAGCCCTAGTTGTAGCTTTAGTGTGATTGGGGCATGATCTGAGAGAACTGGATCATCTATTCCCGCGTCCCTGACCCTAGAGTTCATGGACCCGGAAATCAAAAAATAATCAATGCGGGACAGAGTGTCCTTTGCCGGAGTGGCACAAGTAAAACTCCTGACCTCTGGGTTCCTATCTCTCCAGATGTCCGTGAGGAGAAGAGCATTTCGAAACCTGCGAAGCAGATTTGTGTCTCTCCTAGCGTTGAGATTTGTGCTGCGACCTATCTGTGAGTGTAGTGGATTGTGAAATCTGTCAGCAGGGGTCTGCGGCGCAATATTATAATCCCCACCAAGAACTATAGGGACATCTGCAATTTTCAGTAATTGTACCCTAAGTTCACTCCAGAAGGCTGACTTATGTGTGTGGGGCCTATAGACCCCACCTAGAAGCATTGGAGTGCCTTCAACTGTGAGCTTGAGTAAGATATATCGTCCCTGGGGATCTAACACAGTGTGGGTTATGTTGTAGTCTAAATTCTTGCAGAAGAGGATCGCTACACCCCTAGCTCTGTTGCTGTCATATTTAGTATAGATAATCTCACCTACCCATCCCTGCTTTAACTTTTGATGCTCTATGGGTTTCAGATGGGTTTCTTGGAGGATCGCTATGTCAGCCTTTCTAGATTTTAAGTACTTCAATATAGCCTTTCTTTTCAATGGAGATGTGATTCCCCCTACGTTCCATGAGATAATATGTAGTCCCATCCTCAATGATAGTATAGTGGGGGGGATCCCTATGTGGCGACCTATATGGTAGAGACTACTACGGTATACTGGCTCAGTGCTACCTACAAGCAATGTGTTAAAAGTTTGTGTGTGCGTTCACTTTCACTACTTACAGTCCTGACACCCTGGGGTCCTCTCCCTTTAGGAACAGGAAAGGTTGAGTTGTGCTGAGTCCCTAACAGCCTTGGAAAATAAAATTGAACAAAATTATTGGCAATCAGTGTTAAGATACAGTACGTATTCTAGCAGATCAATATCTCCAAGTCTCAAAGTTGAGGGAGAAAAGACAAAAAAGAGAAAAGGAGAAAAACAATCAAACAACACAACAACAGTGAACGATAAAGTAATGCAGTAATAAAATATATCAAGCAGTCAATAATGAACCCCCCCTCCCCCCCCCCCCCTGTATTCCAAAAGAAAAGGATATGAAATGATGTCCTGGGCTGGGCCCACTGACATCGTGCTTCAGATATGTCCTTAGCCTCCATTCCTCTATCATGTCCCTGCAAACAAGAATAATAACAAATGCAGCGAGGGATCTTAGATCCCACACAGTTCATATCACATAGAGAGTGCTACTGTGGCTTCAAGGATTCTCTTCCTCCTCTATTCCATCTGCTTCATTTTGATCCATTCTGCATGGGTTTCGTGAGGTCATAAAAGCACGCAACTGCGTGGTAGATTCAAAAAATCTCGGACCCTGGGGGGTCTGTAGCCTGAGTCTTGCTGGATACAAGAGGGACACTGATTCACCTCTTTCCAAAAGTTCCCTACAATAGGGAGAGAATTCTCTGCGCTTCCTTGCCACTTCGGCTGAGTAGTCTTGAAATAAGTGTATCTTGGATCCCTCATAGACTAGTTCCTTTGTTTGTCTGTAGGCTTTAAGGATAAGGGTTTTGTCCTTGAAGTTAAGATATTTAATCATCAATTGTCTAGATAAGGCTTTTTGCCCATTATTGGGTCGTAAAGGACCCACGCGGTGCGCTCTTTCTGCAATACATGGGATATCTGATTCAGCCATACCTAGCAGCTTCGGGAGCTCTTTTTCTGCGAATTCCATTAGTGCGGAACCTGGAACCATTTCAGATAACCCCACCACACGGATGTTGTTTCGCCGGGATCTGTTTTCCAGGTCCTCTATTTTAGACATTAAAGCTTTATTTTGGCGTTGAAGCTGCGTGATGTCTAGCGCTGATTCTCTCTGCTGCACCTCTGTATCTGCTACCTTTTGCTCTACTGTATTTAGTCGTGTTGAGAAGGTCTTAAAATCTGAGGACAAGGTGTCTAGTCCCGTCTGTAATTGCTCAATTTTTGGTAGGAATAAGGCAGACAGCTGTGAGACTATTGGGTGAGTATCTTGTGGCAGAGGGTCAGAGAGCTCCATCGCCGCCGCTGGCGGCGTGTGCACTTCAGCTTGGCTTTTTTGCCGTCTTTCCTGCTGGCGTTGCTTAGACATGTTATCAGTTCTTTTATTATAAGGGGTGTAATATTTTTGCATACAGACAAAAGGTGTCCCAGTATTAGGACCAGCTCTGCTTCTTAAGATCTTATGGTCTGCAAGGATCAAGTCAGGACAGTAGATAGCTTAGGAGAGTTTCTGGGGGGGGGTGTCTTGGGGCGGGTCACTCAGTGCTTATCTCCTCATATCGCCTGCTGCCCACACGGGGCTGAAGATATCAATAAAAAGAAAAAGGGTGCTGCTCACTTTATTTTTAATACATGAGGCTTGGTCCTCCCTTCTGCTCCCCCAGTCAGGTAGTAAAATAAAGGGCCAATAATAGATGTCTTATCTCCCTTGGTCCCCACAGGAGCTGTGTAGTGCTGCTTCACCTGTGTGTGTGGAAGAGGTTATGCCAATAAAGTTCTAGTCTTGTGCTGTGACCATACAACAGTTCCCACCACACCGCACCAATTTCACTGAGGGAGTTAACTTTTTCCCCACACCTCTCCAGAGCCTATTATTATGAGATTTGTGAATCGTTTCTGAGCAGTAGTGTCAGGCTGGTGTGGCGCTGAAAGTGAAAGTTTGCTGCGTGTAAGGAAAAATGGCCGCCGCGGCACTACTGACCTCCGTTATGCAGTTCCAATCGCTGCCTTACAACTGCTGACTGTTGTCTTGCGTTTATTCGGCTGCACTTGCCGCATCAAAGGGAGTAAAAAGCCCTGTGGTAGTGTAGCCGTTCCGACTGCTGTACCTCCGTTTATCCTCTTTTTTTATTTGCGCTCTGGTGGCGGAGAAGTTGAAGAATCTCCTTGCCTGCTCGTGTCCGGACAGGGGTTAAGGTTCCTCTGCCAAGGATAGTGGCTTAATGGGCTACTTTTAGCGCTAAACGCTGCCTAATATTAGGATCAGACAACGGAGCTCTCTCAGTTGCGCCCGTTGCCAGTGCCCGCCCAACCGGAAGTCTCTCTCACCCTCTGCTTTATGTGAATAGTACACACATATGCCCTCTCTTGTCTCTCACCCTCTGCTTTATGTTAATAGTACACACACATGCCCTCTCTTCTCTCTCTCTCCCTCTGCTTTATGTGAATAGTACATACACATGCCCTCTCTTCTCTCTCACCCTCTGCTTACATACACATGCCCTCTCTTCTCTCTCATCCTCTGCTTTATGTGAATAGTACATACACATGCCCTCTCTTCTCTCTCCCCCTCTGCTTTATGTTAATAGTACACACACATGCCCTCTATTCTCTATCACCCTCTGCTTTATGTGAATAGTACATACACATGCCCTCTCTTCTCTCTCACCCTCTGCTTTATGTGAATAGTACATACACATACCCTCTCTTCTCTCTCTCCCTCTGCTTTATGTGAATAGTACATACACATGCCCTCTCTTCTCTCTCCCCCTCTGCTTTATGTGAATAGTACACACACATGCCCTCTCTTCTCTCTCACCCTCTGCTTTATGTGAATAGTACATACACATGCCCTCTATTCTCTCTCATCCTCTGCTTTATGTGAATAGTACACACATATTCCTTTTCTTCTCTCTCATCCTCTTCTTCTTGTGAATAGTATTGTGTATACTGTATATACATGCTTTCTATTCTCTTCACTCTCACCCTCTGATTCATGTAAATGATACACACATATGCCCTCTCTATCCCTTCTCCTCACCCTCTAGTTAATTTAATGGTATTCTGAAAACTAACTCTGCTTTTATTGTGAATTCAGTCATTTTGGCCATGAATAAAAATCACCTAGATTACAAGTTTTGCACTATAGAGCGTGAGAAACGAACGCAACAAAAGTTGTTATTTCACCCTCCATAGGGCTGCCATTACGAGTTTCAGAAAAGCCGCATTGTGCGTGCAATATGGTTGCGTTAAGCTCCACACCGCACAAAATACAAGCGCTGCTTTGACGTGTTCATGCACGCTTTCCCCATAGACATCAATGGGGAGAGAGGGTAAGAAAAAAAAATAACACCTGCGATTGCGGAATGAAAAGCTCCGTAACACAGCCCCATTGATGTCTATGGGGGAAAAAAAAAGTTACGTTTAAACCTAACACCCTAACATAAACCCCACGTCTAAACACCCCTAATCTGCCGCCCCGACATCGCCGACACCTACATAATGTTATTAACCTCTAATCTGCCGTTATCTCTGCCACCAAAATAAATTTATTAACCCCTAATCTGCCGCTCCCGATATCACCGCCACTATACTAAAGTTATTAATCCCTATTCCCCCGCACCCCAACATCGCCCACACTATAATAAAGATATTAACCCCTATTCCGCCACTTCCCGACATTGCCGCCATTAAATAAAGTTATTCACCCCTAAACCTCTGGCCTCCCACATCACTGCCACTAAATTAAACTATTAACCTCTAAACCGCCGGCCCCCACATCGCAACAACCTAAATTAAACTATATTAACCCCTAAACCTAACCGTAACCCTAAACTTAACACCCCCTAACTTTAACATAATTAAAATAGACCTAAATTAAAGTTACAATTATTAACTAAATAATACCTATTTAAAACTAAAAACAAACTTACCTGTGAAATAAAAATAAAACCTAAGCTAGCTACAATATAACTAATAGTTATATTGTAGCTAGCTCAGGATTTTCTTTCATGGGTAAGTTGTATTTATTTTAACTAGGTATACTAGTTAGTAAATAGTAATTAACTATTTACTAACTACCTAGTTAAAATAAATACAAACTTACCTGTGAAATAAAAGTAAAACCTAAGCTGCCTTACAAAACCCTAATATTAAAAAAAAAAAAAAACTAACATTACAAAAATAAAAAAACTACCATTACAAAAAATAAAAAACACTAAAATTACAAATAATAAAAAACTACCATTACAAAAAATAACAAACAAAATTATCCAAAACAATAAAAATTATTCCTACTCTAATACCCTGTTAAAAAACACCCCAAAATAAAAAACCCTAATCTATAATAAACTACCAAGGGCACTTAAAAGGGCCTTTTGTAGGCCCTTAAAAGGGCCTTTAAGAAATCCAGCTCTTTTGCTACAAAAGAAAAACAAACACCCCCTAACAGTATACAAACCCCCACCCCCCAACCCACAAAATAAAATTAAACCTAATCTACCCATTGCCCTGAAAAGAGTATGTGTATGGGCATTGCCCTTAAAATGGCATTCAGCTCTTTTGCTGCCCATTAAAAATAAAACAAAATGGCTATTATAAAAAAAAACATAACACCCCTAAAAGAAAAAAAAATACACAAAAATAACAAACAAATTATACAAAATAATAAAAATTATTCCTATTCTAATACTCCGTTTTAAAAAAAAACACCCCAAAATAAATGAACCCTAATCTATAATAAACTACCAATAGCCCTTAAAAGGGCCTTTTGTAGGGCAATGCCCTAAAGAAATCAGCACTTTTTCTACAAAATAAAAACAAACACCCCCTAAAATTACAAAACCCCACCCCCCCAATCCCACAAAATAAAAAAAACCTAACTAAAAAAACTTAATCTACCCATTGGCATTCACCTCTTTTACTGCCCTTAAAAGGGCATTCAGCTCTTTTAAGATTGCCTAATACACCCCAAATACACCCCAAAAAAACCTTAAAAAAAAAACCTAACACTAACCCCTCTTTAGGTACTCACAGTTGCTGAAGTCTGGCTTGAACGATCTTCATCTCAGCGGCTTCATCTTCATCCAGATGGCTCCATCTTCATCCAGGCGACTCCATCTTCATTCATCAAGGGACCGGCATCTTCTTCATCCCTGCGGAGGCGGAGCGGTCGATGCGCGGAGGCAGAGTTCCAGGCGAAGGTCAATAGGAATGAGAGCTGCTTAAATCCTATTGACTGATTTGAACAGCCAATAGGATTTTAGCAGCTCTAATTCCTATTGGCTAATTTTAAATTTTCAGCCAATACAAATGCAATGGTACCCCCAGTATAAAAGGGTACCTTGCATTTGAATCCTCAGTGTGTGGCGGACGATCGCATGAAGAGGACCTCCACGATCGATGGACCTCCGTGCATCGACCGCACTGCCTCTGCAGGGATGAAGAAGATGCTGGTCTCTCGATGGATGAAGATGGAGCCACCTGGATGAAGATGGGGCCAGTGGGATGAAGATCGTTCAAGCCGGACTTCAGCAACTGTTAGTACCTAAAGAGGGGTTAGTGTTAGGTTTTTTAAGGTTTTTTTGGGGTGTTTTTTTTTTTTAGATTAAGGCTATTAGGCAATTTTCAAAGAGCTGAATGCCCTTTTAAGGGCAGTAAAAGAACTTAATGCTCTTTTAAGGGCAATGCCCATGCAAATGCCCTTTTCAGGGCAATGGGTAGATTAGGTTTTTTTAGAGTTAGGATTTTTTATTTTGGGGGGTTGGTTGGGTGGTGAGTTTTACTGTTGGGGTCTTTGTATTTTTTTACAGGTAAAAGAGCTGATTTCTTTAGGGCAATGCCCTACAAAAGGCCCTTTTAAGGGCTATTGGTAGTTTATTGTAGGCTAGTGGGTCTTTTTAATTTTTATAGGGCTATTAGATTAGGTGTAATTTTTTTTATTTTGGATAATTTTGTTTGTTATTTTTGGAATTTAGTGTTTGTTATTTTTTGTACTTTAGTATTTTTTATTTTTTGTAATTGTAGATTTAATTTTTTTAGTAGTGTTAGTTTTTTTTTTTAATGAGTAATTTAATTTGTAGTTATTCTGATTTTAGTCTAATAGTTATGTTAGGTTAATTTATAGTTTAAACTTATTTTTTTTTAATTTCCCAAGTATGTTTTTATTTATTTTAAGATAGGGATCTTGTAATTTTAATTCAAAGTTAAGGGGTTGCTAGGTTTAGGGGTTAATAGTTTAATTTAGTTTTTGGCGATGTGGAGGACTGGTGGTTTAGGGGTTTATAGGTTTATTTAGTGATGTGGGAGGCCAGAGGTTTAGGAGTTAATAACTTTATTTAGTGGTGGCGATGTTGGGGAGCGGCGGAATAGGGGTTAATATCTTTAGTATAGTGGCGATGATGTTGGGGAGTGGCGGAATAGCGGTTAATACATTTTATTAGTGGCGGAAATGTCAGGAGTGGCAGATTAGGGGTTATTAACTTTCATTGAGTGTTTGCGATGCGGGAGGGCCTCGGTTTAGGGGTTAATAGGTAGTTTATGAGTGTTAGTGTACTTTGTGACACTTTAGTTATGAGTTTTGTGTAACAGATCGTGTCGTTATAGGGTGTAACGCAAGCTTTTTAGGCTCACCGCAAAACTTGTAGTGGCAGCACTATGGAAATCTCATGAAAAAACGTCATTTTTTCGAGTGCGGAACTGACGTTGCGTTACAGGCTAAAATGCTTGCAGTACAGCTATACCGACAAGACTCGTAATGGCTGCGTTGCTGTTTTAACACGGAAATGGCAATTTTTTCAGCGTTAAAACATGAACACAAAACTCGTAATCTAGGTGTATGTCTTAATATAGGAATAAAATGGCAACTGGTACTTTGCAATATAATTATCCTTTTAAATCGATGACTGCAGTGGAAAATTATTTAATCTGTAGACTATAATATAGACATTTAAGTTCTGAAATATGTTTGGGTGTCTATGCTTCATACTCAAACCTTTAAATTTGCCAAATATTTTAAATATTGAACGTAACCTCCTATTTTCCAAATCTAAAAAGAAACATTTTTTTATGTTATTGATCAATTTCATTATCCCCAAAATATTAAGTGTAAGGAGATTATAAAGTACCCATTACTATGCTAAACACTATTTGCTTTTGGGGTGAAATAAAATCCTAAACCTTGAAATATTGTCTGCATTAAATGTTCTTACAGATGATATTAATACTGATGTAGATGATAAAACAGAAGATCTGAGTGTAACGTGTCAGCTGGAAGCTCCAATTCAGGAAATGTGTTACAGTGGAAATGAAGGTAAGTGCACGTGTGTGACGCATCTTCTGTTTGAGGTATTGCCTGGCTTTTATAACTTAATGTCTGTAAGTGCTGTACATTATATCACCAGTCAGGGTGTCACCTCAATCACACACTGAGTGTCACAGTACAATATAGCCTGATACTCACTGCCTAGTGTTTAGTTATCCTGATCACATGACACCCAAGCCCTATACAGCTGCTGTCATTTATATCTGCCAGAGTATAATCATTGTGATCTGATCAGCTGTGCATACACAGGTAGCACTTTGTAGGAGCATAACATAAATCTCACATCGCTGTTATCTTTAAAGCTGCTCATCTGTATGTCCTGTCTGTATATTGTGAGTTAAAGGAACATTGTACTTAAACCTTCTATCATACATGTGAAAGACCAGCAGAGAAGCATGTTCAAATTTTTATGTGGAAATTTTTAAAGGGACATTGTATTCTGCCAGCAAACTACAGCATTAAATACAGAACTGACCAAACAGATGCAGAGAGCACAACACATTTGAATTTGACTGTGTGCTTGTGAATCTAAAAATCTACAATTTGATATTTATATGATCTATGTAGGTGAAGTTAAGACTGAAGTCACACTTAATGCTGAACAAACAAATGATCTGTATGTAAAGAGTCAGCAGGAAGCTGTGAAGCAGGAAATCAGTGACAATATCAGTACAGGTGAGTGCACGTGTGTGATGTGTCTCAGAGATACAGATTATCTGCCCCACTAAGCACAGGAAGGTTTTTATTAAGTGGGAGAGTTGTTTTAGAGACACTATCAACCCCTCATGTACAGCACATATATATCCTGAGTATTTGTAGTTTATAGTGATATAATTTTATATACAGCTGAAATTCAAGTTTAACCCTTTAACTACGGGTGATGACACATGCTTCTCATACACATATTGCATTAGTATAGATGACAACCAGGTGTCTTCATCCTAGTGGGGGGGAAACCTCACAATGTTGACATATACCCTCCACAACGTTACCTACTACCACCGACCCTTGCCTATAATCACACAAACATATCTGTTGGCCTCATTACCTTGCCGATTCAAGCAATAGTGTGCCCACCATTGGGCCGAGACATAATCACTATTTTAGAGCGCCCAGATGAAAAAGCTACATCTGCAACAGATAAACCCACCCGAAAATAAATGCATACCATTCTCCACAAGATATGTTTTGATGACCTCTGTGCCCTACACTGATGGAAATGCAGATCCAATTGGCACCAATACACAAGGAGATCCTCCACAGCAGGGGCCACACAGCATTGGGAAATATCCTGCTCAATTTAACCAACTAATGCCCCGCTTCACTAACAACTATTTCAGCTCTACCAATAACCCTAGGACCGCCTTACCGATCCAGAGAAAAGCATTTACGGCATGCCTGTCACTTGACCCCTTATCATATGACTTTTTATTTTTTTTATCTATTGACTTGCATTTAAGCCAATTAGTGCTGTGTTGTGCATAACCTACGGCCGTCAGCACAATGTTATCTATATGGCTCACATGAACTAGCATTCCCCTGTTGTGAAAAGCTAATAAAAAAGCATGTGATTAAGAGGCAGTCTTTAGTGGCTTAGAAACAGGCAGAAATCTAAAGGTTATAAAGTATATTGTATTCAATTATATAAGTATACAATTTTTGTGTTGACTGTCCCTTAATATGTTATGTTTACTAAGAAGATTCTTGATGTTTTTGAACTCTATCGGCCAGATTACGAGTTTTGTCGGTAAAGACTTGCGGTGCTAACGAGCCTTTTTTTTCCAGCGCTCACTTTAAACAACGCTGGTATTACAAGTTTTCTGAATGGCTGCGTTAGCCTCAGAAAAGTGAGCGTTGAGCAAATTTAGCTCCACTTCTCACTGTAATACCAGTGTTGCTTACGGTAGCGGTAAGATGGCTAAAACGTCCTCGTGCACGATTTCCCCATAGGAAACAATGGGGCTGAGCTGGCTGTAAAAAACACCTGCAAAATAGCAGCGTCCAGCTCCTAACGCAGCCCCATTGATTCCTATGGGGAAATGAATTTTATGTATGCACCTAACACCTTAACATGAACCCCTAGTCTAAACACCCCTAATCTTACACTTATTAACCCCTAATCTGCCACCCCCGCTATCGCTGACACCTACATTATATTATTAACCCCTAATCTGCCGCTCCGGGCACCGCCGCCACCTACATTATACTCATGAACCCCTAATCTGCTGCCCCCAACATCGCTGAACCCTACATTATATTTATTAACCCCTAATCTGCCACCCCCAACGTCGCTGCAACCTAACTACACTTATTAACCCCTAATCTGCCGACCAGACATCGCCACCACTTTAATAAATGTATTAACCCCTAAACCGCCGCACTCCCGCCTCGCAAACACTAGTTAATTTTTATTAACCTCTAATCTGCCTGCCCTAACATCGCCGACACCTACTTACATTTATTAACCCCTAATCTGCCACCACCAACGTCGCCGCTACTATAATAAAGTTATTAACCCCTAAACCTAAGTATAACCCTAACAACCCCTAATTTAAATATAATTTAAATACATCTAAATAAAATAACTACAATTAAATAAATTATTCCTATTTAAAACTAAATACTTACCTGTAAAATAAACCATAAGATAGCTACAATATAACTAATAATTACATTGTAGCTATCTTATGATTTATTTTTATTTTACTGGCAACTTTGTATTTATTTTAACTAGGTACAATAGTTATTAAATAGTTATTAACTATTTAATAACTACCTAGCTAAAATAAGTACAAAATTACCTGTAAAATAAATCCTAACCTAAGTTACAATTACACCTAACACTACACTATCATTAAATAAATTACCTAAACTACCTACAATTAATTACAATTAAATACAATAAACTAAATTACGAAAAAAAACAATTTTATTAGGGGGATTAGATTAGGTGTAATTAGTTTAAAATATTGTAATTTCTTTTTTTTTCTGTAATTTAGTGGGTTTTTTTTCGTCATTTAGTTTATTTAATTGTAGGTAGTTTAAGTAATTAATTTAATTATAGAGTAGTGTTAGGTGTAATTGTAACTTAGGTTAGGTTTTATTTTACAGGTAAATTTGTTTTTATTTTAGCTAGGTAGTTATTAAATAGTTAATAACTATTTAATAACTATTCTACCTAGTTAAAATAAATACAAAGTTGCCTGTAAAATAAAAATAAATCCTAAAATAGCTACAATGTAACTATTAGTTATATTGTAGCTATATTAGGGTTTATTTTATAGGTAAGTATTTAGTTTTAAATAGGAATCATTTATTTAATTCTAGTAATTTTATTTAGATATATTAAAAATATATTTGTTAGGGGGTGTTAGGGTTAGGGTTAGACTTAGATTTAGGGGTTAATACATTTAATATAGTAGCGGCAACGTTGGGGGCGGCAGATTAGGGGTTAATAATTGTAGGTAGGTGGTGGCGATGTTAGGGACGGCAGATTAGGGGTTAATAACAAATTTTATAGTGTTTGAGAGGCGGGAGTGCGGTGGTTTAGGGGTTAATACATTTATTATAGTGGCGGCGATGTCTGGTCGGCAGATTAGGGGTTAATAAGTGTAGTTAGGTTGCTGCGACATTGGGGGCAGCAGATTAGGGGGTAATAAATATAATATAGGTGTCGGCGATGTTAGGGGCAGCAGATTAGGGGTTCATAGGTATAATGTAGGTGGCGGCGATGTCCGGTTGGCAGATTAGGGGTTAATAATTTTTATTATAGTGTTTGCGATGTGGAGGGGCCTCGGTTTAGGGGTTAATAGGTAGTTTATGGGTGTTAGTGTACTTTGTAGCACTTTAGTTAAGAGCTTTATGTTCCGGCGTTAGCCCATAAAACTCTTAACTACTGACTTTTAAATGCGGTAGGTGTCTTGGAGGCAGAGGCTGTACCGCTCACTTCTTCCAAGACTTGTAATACCAGCGTTAGCAAAATCCCATTAAAAAGATAGGATACGCAATTTACGTAAGGGGATTTGCGGTATGGAAAAGTCGCGGAAGAAAAGTGAGCGGTACACCTGTACCTTCCAAACTTGTAATACCAGCGGGCATTAAAAAGCAGTGTTAGGACCCCTTAACGCTGCTTTTTAAGGCTAACGCAGAACTCGTAATCTAGCCGTATGTTTGTAATGTACAAAGGGATCACTAATTTCATTATGGCGCAGTGTAGTGACCTGATTTATTTTCAGTTCTCTTCAATTGCAGTACAGGGAGTGCAGAATTATTAGGCAAGTTGTATTTTTGAGGATTAATTTTATTATTGAACAACAACCATATTCTCAATGAACCCAAAAAACTCATTAATATCAAAGCTGAATAGTTTTGGAAGTAGTTTTTAGTTTGTTTTTAGTTATAGCTATTTTAGGGGGATATCTGTGTGTGCAGGTGACTATTACTGTGCATAATTATTTGGCAACTTAACAAAAAACAAATATATACCCATTTCAATTATTTATTTTTACCAGTGAAACCAATATAACATCTCAACATTCACAAATATACATTTCTGACATTTAAAAACAAAACAAAAACAAATCAGTGACCAATATAGCCACCTTTCTTTGCAAGGACACTCAAAAGCCTGCCATCCATGGATTCTGTCAGTGTTTTGATCTGTTCACCATCAACATTGCGTGCAGCAGCAACCACAGCCTCCCAGACACTGTTCAGAGAGGTGTACTGTTTTCCCTCCTTGTAAATCTCACATTTGATGATGGACCACAGGTTCTCAATGGGGTTCAGATCAGGTGAACAAGGAGGCCATGTCATTAGATTTTCTTCTTTTATACCCTTTCTTGCCAGCCACGCTGTGGAGTACTTGGACGCGTGTGATGGAGCATTGTCCTGCATGAAAATCATGTTTTTCTTGAAGGATGCAGACTTCTTCCTGTACCACTGCTTGAAGAAGGTGTCTTCCAGAAACTGGGAGTTGAGCTTGACTCCATCCTCAACCCGAAAAGGCCCCACAAGCTCATCTTTGATGATACCAGCCCAAACCAGTACTCCACCTCCACCTTGCTGGCGTCTGAGTCGGACTGGAGCTCTCTGCCCTTTACCAATCCAGCCACGGGCCCATCCATCTGGCCCATCAAGACTCACTCTCATTTCATCAGTCCATATAACCTTAGAAAAATCAGTCTTGAGATATTTCTTGGCCCAGTCTCGACGTTTCAGCTTGTGTGTCTTGTTCAGTGGTGGTCGTCTTTCAGCCTTTCTTACCTTGGCCATGTCTCTGAGTATTGCACACCTTGTGCTTTTGGGCACTCCAGTGATGTTGCAGCTCTGAAATATGGCCAAACTGGTGGCAAGTGGCATCTTGGCAGCTGCACGCTTGACTTTTCTCAGTTCATGGGCAGTTATTTTGCGCCTTGGTTTTTCCACACGCTTCTTGCGACCCTGTTGACTATTTTGAATGAAACGCTTGATTGTTCGATGATCACGCTTCAGAAGCTTTGCAATTTTAAGAGTGCTGCATCCCTCTGCAAGATATCTCACTATTTTTGACTTTTCTGAGCCTGTCAAGTCCTTCTTTTGACCCATTTTGCCAAAGGAAAGGAAGTTGCCAAATAATTATGCACACCTGATATAGGGTGTTGATGTCATTAGACCACACCCCTTCTCATTACAGAGATGCACATCACCTAATATGCTTAATTGGTAGTAGGCTTTCGAGCCTATACAGCTTGGAGTAAGACAACATGCATAAAGAGGATGATGTGGTCAAAATATTCATTTGCCTAATAATTCTGCACTCCCTGTATATATATATATATGACCTCCTAAATACGCATCGTGGATGGACTGCCTATTCGTAGAAAATCACTACTAAAGAGTTATCCCTCAGAATGTTTGACAAGACTCTTAAAAGCCCAACTTCTTTACCCTTGTCTACCTTTTAGCTCTTAGAGTGGTATATAGATGAAGGAATCAGATTGAAAATGCTGTCTGTTTGTTAAAGGGACAGTCAACACCAGAATTTTTGTTGTTTAAAAAGATAGATAAAGGGATTTCACAAAAAAACATAGAAGTTTTATATCTACTCCCATGTATCTTTTTAATTCTTGTGGTCAGATTTTTATCCCCCCCCCCCTTATTTTTTTTTTTTTTTTTTTTTTTTTTTCTATTGAGGTTATGAAACAAAACAAGTTACAATCAAAATTTCCAAAGTAAATATGTTCATACAACCAGTAATGTTTACATTCAGTACTATATTGGCTTTACAAAACAGACCTCAAGTTTTCAATTACAAGAATACTAGGATATCCCCTTTCAAAGTTAATGAAGTTTGCGCTAGAATGGTATCCCCTAGTGACAAGCGGGGGCCACTCTTGGACCCCAGAATACAGTAATGACCTATACGGGGAATAACTGGGGAGAAAAGATTAATTGGGCCACTCTTGGACCCACTGTATTATAAAGAACAGCAGTTAATTAATCACAATAACTAAAGCTTATAAAAGACCGATGTGGGCTAGTCTAAAAGAGAATAAGAGTACAAGTGCATAATTTTATTCAGCACCTTTGTCTGTGATACAACTGAAAATGGGGCATACAGAGATATTCACATGTGGGAGTATATGGCAAACATTGTTCACAACTAAACACCAAGAAATATGTACATAACTTAGATATTTCCAGGCCAAGCAGATTCAGAGAAAAAACAAGAACATTTGTCTATATTTTAGGTAAACTACTGCCACTAAGCATAGAGTTGTATAGACTTTTGAATTTATTTAGGAAATATTATTATAGGTCTTCTGTAGTGATGGACTCATGGGCCATTTGCTCTGGAAGGCATAGGCATGTATATATTAAGTGTACAGTTAGGAGTATCCCCCTAGTGCCTTGTTCTAAAGCATTAGTGATGAACTGGTAACGGCAGATCATAGACTTATGGGTCATAATGATCTCCCGGCGGCCATGAAGACCCGTAAATTGTAAGAGTGCTGGGGGGATTGGTAGCCAATCTACAATATCAAAAAGGATAACATATATACAAACAATATACTGATATCACTGTCCCAAACAAACCTAACAGTGGACAGACATATATGCAGTTGTGAATAGACAGTGTGCAAATTCAACTAGTGTAACTACATGAAACTGACACAATAATATACCAGGTATAATTAACTGTGGTTATATGTGTATCATAGAGCTGCCTGGAAAAAAACATACTAAAATATATAACACCCACGGGACTGTGCTGGAACCTGTTGGCCCTATGTATATGATGATACTTTCCCAGGGATGCTGAAACAGGTTGAATTAAGGCATGATTTAACTCCAAGTGGGGGGTAGAAAGTAAGCACCGTGTACAGTCCTCTTAGTCTTTATGTATGGTGAATAGTTGTGGATTTACAGATCGCATCAATAAATTCCAGGTCTTATGTTTTGAGAAGGTTGTGTCTCTAGTATAATCAACTAGCAGGGCAGTTCTAAGTACTTAGTAATTCTGTCGGCAAACAGAGTAGTGTCCCAGGCTAGAAGATCAGTTCGGTAAGAAAAGGCTCTATCCTACCCCTGTTTTCAGCATTCGGCCATCTGGAAGGTATTGGTTCAACCAAAAACAGGACCATCGCTTCTGAGGAGCGCAACTTTCAAAGCTCCCTGTCTTATCTAATGTGAGTAGCTTGTATAGCTGATCAGTGAGATGTCGGTCCGGTAAGTCACAAGGTGGGGCAGAACGTTGCAGCGGCTTTTTTGTTTGTCTACTCACGGCACTTCCAGGGATTCCCAGGCCCATCTGTTTCAGCCCCGGAACACGCGTGTCCTCTCAGGAGACCCTGAGCAGTTTACAGGTCTGCGTGCTTCGCCCAATATGGGACGCTCTGCCAAAGGCTGTCGCCAGACCCCAGAGGCGTCACTCTGGTCAGTCTCAGTGGTAGCTCCGTTATTGTCTGCAGCTACGGAGCCCGGCACCAGGGATATCGAGTAGTCTCCACCCACTGGGTCCGCTATTGTTGCGGGAGAATTATCATCCTGCCTGGTTCTTAGAGTAAGGTGTTTTAAAGGCCGCACAGTAGGTTTTCGGTCCGATGGTGTTGTTGCATGCATTTGGTTCTCTCTAATGGCTGTGCACATCTGTGATAGTGCCTCAAAGCTGTCCACAATGAGATCCGACATGTTCCGGTAATGCATATCTAATAGATCAGCCATTAAGTTCTCAAGGTGCTGCCACTTAAGTGTCATATTGCTGTTGACGAGGCAAATAATAAAAGATATGAAAGTATATCCCCAAGAGTCTATGTGCTGTTAGGTAGAGAGAGGAAAGGACAGCTTTCAAAGCTGCTATACCCGGATAACCGGGGGGGGGGGGGGTTAGGTATAGGCCAGGCCCGCTTCACGGCCTCCACTGCGTACCTCACCGTTCCAGTACTTCAGGGCAGAAGGTGGCTTCGCATTTTAGATCAAACTGTGTTGCATAAGTTACTGTACTAGAACAAGTGTGTTTCAATCCTAGATGGAGCCGTAGCTAAGCGATATGCAGTGGATAGATATGCTCAACTCTTCAGCTGCTGAAATATGCGACCATCATGGCCGCCGCCCGGAAGCATCCCCCCCCCTTCTTTTTTTTCTCTTACCATTATAATACATCTCAATGGCCATCTTTGGGTCCCTGTGTCCTGCGACCAGGGTCGGGGAATATTGCATAGTATAAAATTAAATAGTTACTAAGCCACCCTAAAATTCATAGATTTGGAGTATGTTACTTTTCCTTACTCAGAGACCCACATAACGTTAAAGGCTTCTCAACTTGCAAATCCTACCTTTTAACTATTTTTTAAGATTATTTATACACTGTGTGCAGAATTATTAGGCAAATGAGTATTTTGACCACATCATCCTCTTTATGCATGTTGTCTTACTCCAAGCTGTATAGGCTCGAAAGCCTACTACCAATTAAGCATATTAGGTGATGTGCATCTCTGTAATGATAAGGGGTGTGGTCTAATGACATCAACACCCTATATCAGGTGTGCATAATTATTAGGCAACTTCCTTTCCTTTGGCAAAATGGGTCAAAAGAAGGACTTGACAGGCTCAGAAAAGTCAAAAATAGTGAGATATCTTGCAGAGGGATGCAGCACTCTTAAAATTGCAAAGCTTCTGAAGCGTGATCATCGAACAATCAAGCGTTTCATTCAAAATAGTCAACAGGGTCGCAAGAAGCGTGTGGAAAAACCAAGGCGCAAAATAACTGCCCATGAACTGAGAAAAGTCAAGCGTGCAGCTGCCAAGATGCCACTTGCCACCAGTTTGGCCATATTTCAGAGCTGCAACATCACTGGAGTGCCCAAAAGCACAAGGTGTGCAATACTCAGAGACATGGCCAAGGTAAGAAAGGCTGAAAGATGACCACCACTGAACAAGACACACAAGCTGAAACGTCAAGACTGGGCCAAGAAATATCTCAAGACTGATTTTTCTAAGGTTTTATGGACTGATGAAATGAGAGTGAGTCTTGATGGGCCAGATGGATGGGCCCGTGGCTGGACTGGTAAAGGGCAGAGAGCTCCAGTCCGACTCAGACGCCAGCAAGGTGGAGGTGGAGTACTGGTTTGGGCTGGTTTCATCAAAGATGAGCTTGTGGGCCTTTTAGGGTTGAGGATGGAGTCAAGCTCAACTCCCAGTCCTACTGCCAGTTTCTGGAAGACACCTTCTTCAAGCAGTGGTACAGGAAGAAGTCTGCATCCTTCAAGAAAAACATAATTTTCATGCAGGACAATGCTCCATCACACGCGTCCAAGTACTCCACAGCGTGGCTGGCAAGAAAGGGTATAAAAGAAGAAAATCTAATGACATGGCCTCCTTGTTCACCTAATCTGAACCCCATTGAGAACCTGTGGTCCATCATCAAATGTGAGATTTACAAGGAGGGAAAACAGTACACCTCTCTGAACAGTGTCTGGGAGGCTGTGGTTGCTGCTGCACGCAATGTTGATGGTGAACAGATCAAACACTGACAGAATCCATGGATGGCAGGCTTTTGAGTGTCCTTGCAAAGAAAGGTGGCTATATTGTCACTGATTTGTTTTTGTTTTGTTTTTGAATGTCAGAAATGTATAATTGTGAATGTTGAGATGTTATATTGGTTTCACTGGTAAAAATAAATAATTGAAATGGGTATATATTTGTTTTTTGTTAAGTTGCCTAATAATTATGCACAGTAATAGTCACCAGCACACACAGATATCCCCCTAAAATAGCTATAACTAAAAACAAACTAAAAACTACTTCCAAAACCATTCAGCTTTGATATTAATGAGTTTTTTGGGTTCATTGAAAACATGGTTGTTGTTCAATAATAAAATTAATCCTCAAAAATACAACTTGCCTAATAATTCTGCACTCCCTGTATACATTAGCTTCTACAACAATACATTCCTGAAGGGATAGCTTAGTTTCAAGCCCCCAAAAGTTATAAATAGAAATTCTTATCTCTCTCTCTCTCTGTATATAGATAGATAGATATTGTACCAAAATACCATCAGATGTATGTAGAAATATGTATTTATGAATAAATAGAACATATTCTGCTATGTGAAGAACATTTGAATGTGAAATATTCATATTTTAATGTCGGCTTAGTGTGCATGAGAATATGCAATCAGGTTTATGTGCGAGTAGGGTGTTACGGTTTTTTCCCATTCCCCAGTTTTGCACAGCAGACATGGTTTTATTAATTCACTTTTTGTGATTACCTTGTATCTAAGCCTCTTCTAACTGCCCCTGATCACATGACTTTTTATTTATTATCTATTGACTTGCATTTAAGCCAATTGGTGCTGTGTTGTGCACAACCCACGGCCGTCAGCACAATGTTATCTATATGGCTCACATGAACTAGCACTCCCCTGTTGTGAAAAGCTAATTAAAAAGCATGTGATTAAGAGGCAGTCTTTAGTGGCTTAGAAACAGGCAGAAATTTAGAGATTTAAAGGTTATTAAAGTATATTGATATAACAATGTTAGTTGTGCAAAGCTGGGTAATGGATAGTAAAGGCATTATCTATCTTTTTAAACAATAACAATTTTTGATCAGTCTATCATTCTGTAAGAAACAGCTCATCTTAGCTCATCTCTCAAAGATTCAGCTACCATATAACTTGCTAATTCAAGCAATACTGAGATTGACTCCTATTGGGAACTGAACTAGTCCGTTGGGGTACTAGGCGGCCTTCCCTTGTGCTATTTGGGTTTGGTGCGGCTCTTGATCCGCTGTTAATTTATTACGCTAACATTGCAGCCTACCGCACTGTCTTATCATCCTTAAAGCCACTACAGCCAACAGCCAGACCAGTAACACACACCGCATACAGATAATGGAAATCTTTGAGAGACAAGTTGAATAAAGCTTTGATAATCTCTCAACACTCCTACAACCAGCCCAACTGGTGAGAGTCACTCAACAAATATCACCAGGTGAGGACTTGCCTGAAGACTCAAGATGTGCAGAGATAAACATAATTCCACCACCTGAGGGTTAAAGAAAGGGGATCGCTATACTCTACAGCACCCGGAAATGTGCGGCCGGCTTCCCGGAGCTGGGTATGATTCAACCTCCACCTAGAGAAAGTGTGCATGCAGTAGATCAGCTGAAGCAGAGAAATAGGAGTACAAGTAATTCTGGTCCCACTGTGCCCTCTCTGATGTCATCAGGAACATCAGAGACTGCAGCTCTGGATACCTGGTCAGGCTCAACAAGTAAAATCACCGGACTACCACATGTAGGCGGGACTGGGTTGGTCCTGATAGTGGAGAAGGCTGTATGGCGCTTAGCCCCCAGACCTCATAACAATACAGAGAAATATCACTGCAATAGGACATGCAGAATCCTTATCATCTTTCTGAAAGCTGGAATGGGTTAAATATAAAATTAGTTTGCATAAAAAATTGTGTAAAAATTGCTGGCAAGTATTTTAAAATAATTTTCAAAAATAAGGAAAATTAGTTACAAAGCTGTGCTGTCTGGAATAGCTAACGCCACTCCCCTTATCAGTGTTTAGACACAGGCATTGTATTTCAACTGAGTTCACAGCTTCTAGACATGCTCCAACAGATAATCCCTATTCACTTCTGCATTTTACCAAAACAAAGGTGGCTATAGCTACAGCCATAGAAGTAAATGTGTGGGAGGAGTTAGAGCTGTACAATTCAGAAACTAAAAAGAAAGGGTTAATGGCGAGGTACTGCAGTATAAATTTGCAGGTAAAGTAATTAAAGTACATATTATTATATTTTGTCTCTATCCCAACTTGTTTTATGTCCCTTTAAACCTGAATATTAATTGTTTTTGTGGAAAAACACTTCAAACTTCTTTCTGAGTTAATTAACTGTTTTTGTCTCAAAAGAAAAACACAATAAAAGTGATGTCAATAAACAGTTTTTATTGAAAAAACAACCAATTACCTGGTGGGAGAGAAAGAGAGGGAAGATAAAGAGTGAGAGGGGAGAAACAGGTCCCATTGCTACTTTGCTGCAGAACATGCCATTAGGTGCCTGCTGTACAAAGTAGCACAGAATTACACTGGCTAACATCACAGGGTTTTAATACAAACTGATAATATCAACAAAGAGCTATAACCCCCATATAACACGAGTTTGCATGAAACTATACCCAGAGATTATATCATTGGTACTGTCCTGTCAACTATGGGAGTTTACCCACACTTCAATTCCCTACTGATGTCAATAAATTACATCACCCAGCACGTTTCCGATCGTAAACTTTATAATTCTATTGTGAACTTTGTAATCACCTCTCTCAGATGTGGGCATGCATGCCATAGGTTCACCATCTGTGTTCTAAAACGTGATATATTGTCTGCATTAAATGTTCTGACAGGTGACATTAATTCTGACCTAGATGTTAAAACAGAAGATCTGAGTGTAAAGTGTCAACTGGAAGCCGCAGAGCAGGAAATGTGTTACAGTGACAATGAAGGTAAGTGCACGTGTGTGACGTGTCTTCTGTTTATTGGGTATTGCCTGGCTTTTATAGTTATTGTCTGTAAGTACTGTACATTATATCACCAGTCAGGGTGTCACCTCAATAATTGTCACAATACAATATAGTCTGATTCTCACTCACTGTTGTCACATTTCTTGTGTTTGTTTATCCTGATCACATGACATGCACACCCTATACATGTCATTTATATCTGCCAGAGTATAGCATTTCTATTGTTGTCTGATCAGCTACAGATACATCAATAGCACTTTGTAGGAGCATAAAATAAATCTCAAAGCGCTATATGATATTTTAAAAAAGGCAATATTAGTAATAATTACCCAGGTGAGAAGTGGCAGCAGCGATGACCATGGAAATTGTAAGCATGTCTAATATTGATAACTGTTGATAATTCCATCATTACCCCTACCCCGTGTGGTTATCTATTAATTTAAAATATCTTTACTTTCTACTAAATTTAAACCACTAAATCTCTATGGTGGTTCCACTAAAACCAACACAGATAAATTGTGAAATAAACTCTATGAGGGGTCCTCCATTATTTGTCAAACAGTTTATTTAGGAATCAATATATGTTAATAATAAGATAAATATTTACAGGTATATATATATATATAAATCTATTTTACAGATACAGTCCACATTTTAAGATACAGGGCAACTTTTCTACACTAACCCCAATTGTGCAATACTACTACACAGAATATTATCCCAGAAATACTTAGCCAGATTCTCTGTGTCCAACATCATCCATCTTTTAGCAGGAGCAGGATACAAAGAAGAGAGGCAGAGGCTCTGGTGTTACAGTATTTTATAACCCAATTCAAAAGGGAGTGGCTTATCAAATGCCACTCAAAAAGACCAATGGGAGTGTCTATAGTTCAGAGAGAAAGGTGTACCTGGGGGAAGGGATCCCAATAACAGCTAAGTGAATATTCCAGTGATAAAATGTCACCACATTCCCTCACTTTTTCTTCTCCTATGTTGCCCCGTTTTCTAGTTATACCCACTAGTACAGAAGAACACAGTGGGAGCGAAAACCTTACAGGAGAAATTCTCCCACCATCCCTTCGGAATCATTCCCTCGGCGATATGAGCTCTTCTGTACTTTCCTAGGACTGTCAATTCCTAATCTAACTTTATACAATTCATTAGAAAAATTAATTTAAAATTATACATAGAAACACAAAATCCTATGCTAAACCCCATTAGCAACATTTATACAATGGTCTTAAATATTGGGAAAAGTTCATGTATGAGTGTGTGAGTGTGGGTACACTAGATGGGTATGCGTGTAGTAAAATCTTTATTAAGAAAGTGTGAATTGTGCCTGTAAAACAAAAGTTATAATGGTTCACTGAAGTTCTTTGTTGACATCTTTTGGCATCTGGTCCTTGCTTTTGGCATCTGGTCCTTGCTTTTGTTTTACCAAATCTCTCTCTTTGAACCACTTTGTTTTTTTCCAAGACCCTCAAAGGAATGAAAAAAGATTAAAACCAGGCATATATTTACTTCACACTACAACACTCCATCTGCAGTAGAAACCACATTCACAGTTATTAACTTCAAGTTGGAAAGTGCCTCTGTTATTGCATCATCCCACTCGCACCCTTACTTAACTTATGTTGCTTGATTTATATGATTATTTACCCCTTTATGCTATATATTTATATATATAATTATTTTGGCCTAATGCACCATTTTACATCTCCATTGTGATACATTATACTTATTTAATTTGTCCAATGCCACCATCATATCTTCATGGTAAGATCAGTCCTGAAGACACCTGAAAAACAACAATCTATAATATGTGTTATCGGGGAAAAACTGGAAGGAAAGGTGAGAAGCCTTCTATCTTCATTGGTTTTCTTCCTGCAAGATAAGACTTCAGACAGTTTACATAGAAATGGTATTGCATGTGGCCTCCCAAAATTAATCACAATGGAGGTATCTGTTATTGTTTTTTTGTTTTTTTTTTTTAGAAAGAGAATGCATCAATTAACTATACATTCTTAATATTGGCATTTAAAACTTAATAATGAAAAAACACTTAAAATTATTAATTGAACTTAAAACTAAAGTACACATTACACGATACAAATGTACTGCAAACAAATATGCTTATACACAAAAATGAATGATTTAATTTGAGCTCTCCAGCTCTGTCAGTTGCTTCTTTAGAAACCCAATTTGATCTCTCATTCTCCTGTTTTTTTGTTTGAGTTCCCAATAACTTAAGTTGGCCTTATTGTTTATCTCATTTGACCTCAGCCTCCAATTTTCTCCTCTGTTAATATCGCCATTTAAATTCCTGTCTCTCCAGTTTTCTGTATTTGATGCTCTACTATTCTGATATCCACAAACATTCCTTCTATTACCCCTCTCTGATTCCTGCCTGTGAATATTCAGATTATTCTCCATTGACTGCTTCACTGCAGAATTTGCCTTAATGGTGTATGGGTGATAATTCCACCACTTCTCAGCTCTAGTGAGCACCATATGTAGGTTTGTGGAGTTTGGATCATACAGCTTTACAAACTCCTGACATTTTCTGGGGAGAGCTTCAAGTACCCTCTGTATGTGAGCTGGTGACCCCCAGACCATTTGGGTCTGTGGCTGGCGCAGCACACACCAAAACAAAACTCTTTTTGCTACTTCAAATGGCCCATCTAGTGGTCTCATGGTAATTTCACTAATCTCTTTTTCTAGACTAGTAAAATTGAAAAAGGTTTTAGCTATCCTGCCAGCCTGATCACATATACTTGAATGAAATCCTAATAACCTGTTGGCATAGGGGCCCATGGCATCTTGAAGCAATTCTGTCCATTCCGGCATGCTCATACCTAATTTTATGGCTTTTTCAGCCCCCTTGTGAAACCAATGTGAAAAGTTATTAAAGCTGTTTGTGGGGATTGTGCCCCACCATTTCTTAAAAATGTCTTTATCTGCTACAGTCATTGGCCTAGTCTGATTTGAAAAACCTGTAGGAACTTTCAGGTTGTTAAAATTCTCAGAAATTATGACAGGGGCAATTGGAACAGAACTTGGGTTTTTAGTGGGGCCCATTTGCATTTTATCTTGTGTTATTACTTGTTTGGGCTCTTTCCTTTGTGGCAGTAAGTTATCACTATCTGCATTGTTCCCAGAAATATCACTAATTATTTTTTCTTTTTGTTCAATTTTCATCTGTAACTCAGTAATTTTGTTTGAGTATTCGTTACTGCTGTGTTCTGTTAATTTTAATTGACGTTGTAATTTACTGATCTGTATGGTGTTAGTTAAAGCAGAAAGCTTAATACAATCTCTGTCAGTCTGTGTGTTATCTAACTTTAATTTAAGGTCTTTATTTTGCTCTGTCAGGTCTCCAATAATGTTCGTTAATTCTTTTATTGTTGAAATCACTGCCTGCGCTATCATACATTTTCTTTTATTATTATTAATCTTTTTAAGAGTTAATACCTGTGTTAGTATATCTAAAACACTTTCACACTTGTTGTTTTTAGCTTCTGGGATGAGGAATGGACCATTATATTTCTGAATGTAATTGTTAAAATAATCACAGATTTCCTGTGAAATATAGTTTTTTTCAGACATTTTTAACAGATAGCCGTTAGAACTAAAATAATAATAATAAAAAATCTATATATATATATATATATATATACTAGAATAGTGTGTCTCTCACAGCATAGTAGTTTTTTTTTTTGTTTAAATGTTAACACAGGATGTACAAGATACCATTGAGATGCTAATTTTACACAACAAAGGACATAGCAGTTAAGCCATGTAGAAGGGTAGTAATTAGATCTGTTTATAAGCAGGTCAGCATTCCAGCAGAGGTGGTAGTATAGTTAAGTTTTTCTAACCACTGCTCATTATTCTTTATTTTAAATCTGGGGAACAGACTTAGAATAGTGTGTCTCTCACAGCATAGTTTGCCAGACTATTTTAACTGCACCAAATGCAAGGAATTATCATCTCTATAGGGCAATGAAACACCAGACTAAACAGAAATTAAGCAGAACAAAATAAAAAAATTAAATATTGTTCTCTTTTAAAAGGTGTAAACCATCAATAATACTAACCTAAATAAAATAAATGAACAAAGCAAAGCAAGGAATCATTTTTACTGATATTTTCCCAAATTGAGGAAAAATTATAAAAATATTTTAAGTACAGGAAGATTCTTCTAAATGCTAATTTCAACTGTAGTTTTGGTCCAGGATCTGCTCCAAACACAGGAAATGCAAATTTTTAACTTTGTTACCCAAAACAAAAGTTACACCTTTTGTATTCGATACAAACTTAATTAAAAATCTGAACAAAGAAATGGAAGAAGAAAGAGGGAAAACAAAATATGCTTTAAACTGCTTATGGCTTAGCATATTCCCAAAATTAAACTGTAATTTCTTAACTTTAACTGTGGCAGCTATTAAAAGCTTTTGTTTGTAAAAACATTTAGATGGGACCAACACAACACATGTCTCTAAAATTCATTAGAAAACTGATAGAAAACTGGCTCAACAATAAAAGTATCCAGTTTCCAAAAACAAGAAAAATACAAGAGTTAAAGGGACAGTCTAGTATAATCAACTTCCCAATTTACTTCCATCATCAAACTTGCTTTTTTTCTCTTGGTATTCTAAGTTGAAGCCAAACATAGGTAGGCTCATATGATAATTTCTAAGCCTTTTAGGGTTGCCTCTTATCACATGCTTTTTTTTTTTTTAAATCTCTTTTCAACACAAAGAGACAGGAAGTACACATTGGCCATATAGATAACAATGTGGGGGTTATTTAAGATTTAGTAAGCTACAAACAGCAGGCCTGCTGAAACCAACCATTATGTGCTTCCCCTATGCAAATGCAAATTTATACAGACCAGAAATACAGGTTTTTTAAAGCCATGCTTTTCTTGAGAAACATACAACAGGCCTTTGAAACCAACCACTATTTGCGCTTTTTAAATAAAGTACTACATACAAAACTTTGCTATAAAACACCAAATCTACATTTACTGCAGTTAAATTTAAAATAAATCAACATTCATTTGATTCCTGCAAAACTAAATGGCATATGGATTCGTCTACAACTTCATGGCCGCCAAAATGTGGTTATCTATTAATTTAAAATATCTTTACTTTCTACTAAATTTAAACCACTAAATCTCTATGGTGGTTCCACTAAAACCAACACAGATAAATTGTGAAATAAACTCTATGAGGGGTCCTCCATTATTTGTCAAACAGTTTATTTAGGAATCAATATATGTTAATAATAAGATAAATATTTACAGGTATATATATATATAAATCTATTTTACAGATACAGTCCACATTTTAAGATACAGGGCAACTTTTCTACACTAACCCCAATTGTGCAATACTACTACACAAAATATTATCCCAGAAATACTTAGCCAGATTCTCTGTGTCCAACATCATCCATCTTTTAGCAGGAGCAGGATACAAAGAAGAGAGGCAGAGGCTCTGGTGTTACAGTATTTTATAACCCAATTCAAAAGGGAGTAGCTTATCAAATGCCACTCAAAAAGACCAATGGGAGTGTCTATAGTTCAGAGAGAAAGGTGTACCTGGGGGAAGGGATCCCAATAACAGCTAAGTGAATATTCCAGTGATAAAATGTCACCACACCCCGCATGCCCGATGTCTTGGGGTCACACTTGACTCAGACCTTTCCTTCACTCCTCACATTGAGTCCTTGGCTAAAGCCTGCCGCTTTCAACTTAAAACATCTCTAAAATTAGACATTTCCTTACACAAGACACAACTAAGATTTGAATCCACTCTCTCATCCTTTCCCACCTTTGACTACTGCTACTCCATCCTTTCTGGTCTACCCAGCTGCTGCCTAGCTCCTTACAATCCATAATGAATGCCTCTGCCAGGCTCATCTTCCTTACACGTCACTTTTCATCTGCTGCACCTCTCTGCCAATCCCTTCACTGGCTTCCTCTTGCCTCCAGGATTAAACAAAAAATCCTCACTCTGACATATAAAGCCCTCAACTGCACTGGTCCCCCCTACATTTTAGACTTTGTCTCCAGATGCTCTCCCTCCCGTCCCCTTCTCTCTGCTCACAATCTCCTACTCTCCTCCTCTCTTGTTACTTCCTCACATTCACGTTTACAGGACTTCTCCAGACTGGCCCCCATCTTGTGGAACTCCCTGCCTTGCTCCACAAGACTCTCCCCTAGTTTTAACAGCTTCAAGCGCTCCCTAAAGACTCTACTATTAAGGGATGCATACTACCTACACTAACCTTTCCTACCTCCATTGCTTTCCCATTGAACCTCTTAGAATGTAAGCCTATGAACCCAACTGTTTGCAAATCACCTTCATAAGAGCCGACTACAACAGCGCAACACTCGGCAGGGCCCTCTACCCATTTGATCCCTATAAATATTATCCTGTATACCGACTTTGTTTATAGCGCTGCGTAATCTGTTGAGTCTACAAATACCTGATAATAATAATAATATTGTACCCAGCTGAATTGTGTATTCTAATGAGCTATTTAAAATTACGTGGCGACACATATGCAGATGCAGGGATGCGGCCTGTGGGTGGTACATTTTTTCTAGATACATTTAGTAAGAAAAACCATGGACCTCTCTGTAATATTGTATATGTTTGTATAAAGTAATCAGGATGTTTGTGTGTATGAGCTTGTGTAGTGTGTCTGTGCATGTTTCCAGGGGCTGTTGGAATACTAGTGTTGTTCTGTCACCATAAGATACAAATGAGAAGAAGGAACCTCATGGTGTAGGATTTTCACAGCAATAGCAAACGTATTAAAATAAGATTCACTGGGGGCGGAGCTTGATGCCGAAGCGGCAGGACGTGCTTTGGAAGAGCTCCTCACTATAATCAATATTTTACTAGCTAATTCACCAATTTTGTGGAAGTTGGTGCACATCAATAATCCTGAAGATATGTGGGAGCTTGCCCATTGAACACTTCCCTGACCTATGCTCTTTGGCATGTTGGAATAGTCACAGAGAGACATTCTTTGCAGTGAGGCCTATGAGACTTGACTGGAGACTGGAGCCTGCTGGAGTTTAGTTTAGCGTGTGTCATCCTCATTTACCTAGAATACGGATGCAACATGGAGAACATTTCACAGCTACTACACGCTCTGCTAGCGAACTTTGAAAGGAAAATGCTCCAGATTTTTGGTGAAATACAGTCACAAACGACAGGAGACGGTAGTCAGCCTGACTTTTTGGTAGCTACTTTTGAAGTACTGCAGCTTTCGGAACAAGAAAGGCTAACTGATGTGAATTTTAAGACTACACTGGCAGTTTACGTTTTACAGGATGCAGCCGATCCTCAGAGACAGTTCTGCGAACGCCCAATCCATGAGATGGAGGAACGGGGGATCTCACAGAGTGATTTAAAAGGCAGCCTAAGAATATGTGAATTTTCCTTGCTGAGACTGGTAGTGATGGGCCCTAGCTGCCTGACCTCATATTGGCGATGGCCTGCCTGGATTGCTCCTATAGAGGAGATTGTCAAGTCCTTACCTGATGAAGTGAGTACCGATTCTGCAGCTCCTTTATTAGACAGGCTCCCGCAAGAAGTCGACAAATTCGACCCCCGAGAATTGACACCACCCTACACGACCTACCTGGGGCACGCATTCTCAAGTACAGGAGTGGGATAGGAGATGCCCACTACTGCGGGTTAGCCATAATAACCTTTACTGTCAGACAGTAACATGTTCATTTATTCTCCTGCTGCTACTCATGTTCGTTTTATCTTGAATTTTCTAAGACGACAGTAATGGCTGAAATCCTGGACTCTGACAAACATGTGGGACAATTACAGTGTTTACGGTGGGACATGCTGCTCCTGCTATGTTCTGTGGCCTTACCAGTGAGATATCTATACATGGCCCAGTGCCTAGTTTAAAGTTTATTCCTATTTATAGTTTAATGTTTTTATGCATGTGATAGTGAATTCTGTATTTTTTGGGTTCATATGTCCACAGTTTAGCATATCATTTTTTATTTCTTTTATATTTTAGTTTTAATTGCAAGGTACTGTTGTAATGTTTTATTTTTATATGCTATATGCTATATAAATAATATACTGTTGTAATGTTTTATTTTTATACGCTATAAGAGGAACTAACTAGCTAAATAACTGGTTCAATTTGGGTATGCAGCAATTGGAAGCCCATATGTACTACTTTATATTTTTATTCCCCATATTTGTGGTTAGATTCATATACATATTCAGGCACAAGCTGATTACTTTCAGATAGTTGCATTTTGAACAGTATGAGATTCTGGCGTCTATGCATACTCATATTTTTTTTTAAATTTATTTCTTAGTTTGACATTCTAGGAATTCGCTATTTGGGTAGACAATCAATCTCCATGGTACTCTTTCCTAGTTCGTGATTTAATTTTTATTTTAGGTCTATACGTCTATACCGGACATGTCCACTAGGTCGGAGTACAACCACAATTCTAAATTTACTAGTAAAGTGGGTCTTTATTTTTCTGTTTATATTTTCAGCGTAGAAGTAACTAGAACTATGAAATAGCTTATGTTGAACTCCTAGAGAATTCTTAGTAAAGGATAGTATATTTTGTACCTGATACTAGAGATTTAAGCACTTTGGTCATAATATCTGACTGTGAGGAGAAGGGTGGCTATCTAATGATATAGATTATTCTATACCTTTTAACCTCTCATTTACTTGAGTTTTTTTTTTCTTTTTAATATTTTTATTGAGGTTGTGCGAGAACAATACAACTTAAATTAAACAACACATCAGTAATACAAATATAGGTGTTACATTTCAATTTAACAATTTCTATATATGTTGAAAGATAAGATTCTCAATATGAAGTATCCTATTAAAAAAAACCCAGAAAACTGGAACCTCGTTTTCTTAATTAGCAGTGTGAATGATCATATTTAAACCAATGAACTCGAATTAGTTTAGCAATTGACATGTTAAGTATAAACACAAATGAAAATACAGTTCTACTATGTAGGTAATATGGTAAGATAGATAAATATAGATAGGTAGGTTGCGGCATAGACAAGAGAAGCCGCGTGGTTAGACCTCCTGAATTAGGAGGTTCATTATGGGGGTGGGGGGGGAGGTGGGAAATTTAATGCGATGGATAGGGTATGTAGCTAAGGAGGCATTTAAATTGTAGAATATCACAGGCAGGGCAAGTAAACCTCAAGTAATGGCTCATCAAACATTTTAGGTGAATATCAAGGCTAGTAACCTGGAGTCTGATGGGAAAGTTCTAACAATACTAGTGGTATATTATGGATTTTAGATCTGTTATTACCTTAGTACACAATCAGGACCTTTATGGATTTAATTATGAGTATGAGAACGTAATAAACAGCCTGTGCTGTTGCATTGAGAGAAGGAGCTGATTAAACGCTGGACTGATGTCATACTTGGCATATTGAGGCATAAGATCTAAACTTAGAAATTGGGCACTAGACATGCAGCTCAGTTAAGATAATGCGGGTAAGGAAATTATAAATAATACTAGTAGTGTAGGTCCAAAAAATAAGAGCGTTACTTATATACATTGAATTACATTACGGTGTAAAACTATGTCTAAAACTATGGAGCTATGTATTTATAAAATATGAATATCCCGCTGCCCCGGCCGCTGGCAGCAAGATGTCGTGTTTAGAAATCATAGTTGAACTCCAAATATATGTAGGAAGTATAATAAGCTGCAGACATATAGGTGTTATAAGATGAAGTGCTTAAATGCTATTTATATAACAATGGGTATAAATAATCAGAGAGGGACCTGTAAGTGTAAAGTAGTATCTATACATGATAACTAGAGAGGTGATGGTCTGGCCCCATTCAAATATACATCAATCACATAATACAGTAGACCACAAGTAGCTGGCTTTATAGCACATTAGGCAACACCTGAGTAATATATTCAACTTGTAGTGAGCTGCTACTTTGTAATGAGGTAATTCAACTTTGATGGACATAACTGGATTAGAAGCCTATAAATGGACTGGCATAACAGTGAGCTCAACTTCTGTTATGGGTAGGTGATTTCTCTATAGTGTATGATATCTAGTAACAAAGAAATAGAATGGCATATAGCATGTAAGGTGCAGCTTTAAATGAAATGGCATCAGCATAAATATAATTATCACACCTTAGTGGTAAGGTGGCTCTAGAAATAACCTATTGGGGATTTCAGAGCATATTGTAGAGTAAGGGTTAACAAATTGCATATAGGCATAAAGATATAAGCACTTAAAATAGTGAAGAGAAGATGAGTAATAAACAGTTCCATAGTAATGTTCTTTAAATTTACCCCACACCAGTGGTTAATGATATATAACAGTCTCATAGCCTGTGAGGGATTTTTAACTGTAGAGCCTCAGGGGCAGCATAACACCAGTAGTAAAAGTGAATCACAGGGAGTTTCAAACAATAACAGTGTATATTCAACATAGCAGGGAAGCATCTCGCTTTTAAATCACTTATGGAATATCTTTGGAGGGTTATGAGTCTATAGGGTAAGTTCCAACCGCTCCTAGTATTGCATATTGTTCTAGCCAATGCCCAACCTATGTAGCCTGGCCGGGGTGCTTGACCGCTGCAGCCCGCAGATGCGAGGGGCCGACTGAGCTTTGCTGAAGTAATGGCATTGAAAAACTGCAGACCTCTGGGCCACTATGTTGTGGGCTGCTGCTTTCGAGTTGATTTGAGCAAAACAGTCTAACGATGAGAAGGTTGCTGATGAGGTGAGGTAAAAACCGGCTTGGGCTGCTTTAACCATAGGTAATAGTACCTGCATGCGGCTGTGAGATTCAGTGAGCGGTGCTTGCTGTTGTAGGAGGTTGTAGCTCTGTAGTGCGACCAGCGACAAGCTAGTAGGGGCAGTTCCACTCTCCGCTGCCAAAACAACATGCTCAGGAGGCGGGGGACGCCGGGGCCCCAAAGCGCCGCCGCTCCCCGGCATGACCATGCAGATGGGCTTGTGGTTAGGATGATCCAGGGTCATGTCATCTTCCTGCCGGAGCGCCAGAGTGGGTAAGCGCTCAAACATGCTGCGGCACCCATCTAGAAAAAGATGGATCTCCCCCATAATTTGCTCCACTGTAGCCATATCGAGAGATGGTAATAGGCGCCAGGATCGTGATAGTGATAGGCCCAAGATGGCTGACTTCAGAACCTCTTGTCAGCAAGCTTCCCACTAGAGTCCTGAGATTCTGTCACTTTGGGGAGGCTCACAATAGTAGAGTTAGATGCGCCAGTCATTTATACTAAACAATCTTCATACCGGGATAAGTATTGAAGCTGTAACAATCCTTAAAATTAATTTTTGTATGCGATGTAGCCGGAGCTATTGATATGTGCGTCTGTACTGCTTTGTTGCTGGCTCCGCCCCCCCATTTACTTGAGTTTTTATATACATGTAACTATTAATATAGTTGCTACTCTCACTTCAAGTTTACCACAGGCCCATGTGTATGCATATTCTCCACAGTGAGGATGCCGATATGTATATTTTTTTTTTATGTGAGATGGCCCCATTGTATAAAAGATGTCTCTATCAAAGGTTCTTTTCTAATATTGGATCCGCCCCCCCCATATTTCTATCGGTTTACTGGATAAGCAGAGGAACACAGATTCCATTGAACTTTCCCTAAATTCTAAGTATGTCTCAATTTTAGGAAGCATATGTTTCTTGCAAGTAGTTTAAGTGACATGGGATTTTTGATAGGTGCATAGAGTAATGCCTCATAGACAGATAACGCATAAATCATAGACCCAACACTGGTTCTTTTATTCTTATTTGTCAGAATATTATAGTTTTTGCCCCTTACATAATATATATGACAAACCTCTTAGGTATTATGCAATTTTACTGAGTTAAATTTATTGCACTATATATTTTTATAGCACTTGTTGGTCCTATATGGAATTAGACGTATGCTTCGTCTCTTATCTTCAAAATATTTCCCTTCCCCCTACAACACTGATCATAAAGGTGAACCCATGCTCACTTATTATAGTTAGGTATTCTATGTTGCTAGATAGAAAGAGCGTGTTTGTTTACACTCTTATTGGAACTATATATGAAAAAGAAAAATATTTGAGGTTCTACTACTATTTTAACATAAGTGTATTATAATTTGAGCTCCACTGGCAATGAGTCATTTTAGGCTTTGTATACTTTAATGATGTATAATGTGGACATAGATGTTTTTGTAATAGTCTGGGCACTTGTATTAGACTGCTTTTGTTATTTGCCGAATGTGAATTATATTTTGTTATGTTGTGATATACCTCAATAAAAAATATAAAAGAAAAATAATAAAAAAAATAAGATTCACTCACACTTGGTAAGGCACATTCATCTGCTTAAAATGCCTTCCCGGGACCTCTGAGCTGCCTATTAAGCTCTCTTCAGGTAATCAGGAACTCCTTTCCTTTTCACCAGAAGCCAGATATTTCTCATGGTAGATGCTTTGAAGGAAATCTGAGTGGGGCAAGTGGCACCCACCACACATTAAATGAGACAGGAAAGAAGTGGTTTGCAATCCGGTACAGCCACAGATAAGCAGGAGTATATAAAAAAACTTTAATAAAAAAGCAACATGTTTAATCAGGCATAAAATCATATAATCAAGCTCCTGCTTCTAAACTCCTACCAACTAATCATTAGAACCATTACATAACAATCTTCTTCTGCCCGATCCTAACCCTCACAGCATAATGCTGCACAATACCAAATGTACTACATTAAGGTGGACCAATATTATTGACATAGAAAAAAATGTCTAAAAAAAACTAGTTAAAAATGTTTTTTAAAATAGTGCGACTATCCATAAAAAAAGTAATAAACACTATATGAAGTTGTAAAATATAAAATGGGTGAGAGTCACTGTCAGACAATATTATCATAATCTTATTCAGTACCATGTAAAAGAAAAAGACAGAGGCGCACAGGGCCAACTCAAGTGAAATATTTTATTATCAATGAAATACACACATAAAAACTAACACTTACAAGATTCGTAAGTGCTACAAAGCACATCTGTTGAGCACTGTGTAAGTACAGCTGCTGCTCCTCCACACCAGGTTTAAGATGGAAATTTTCAGGCACGGTATCCGGAACCCCTGCTCTGATAACCGTGGATAGGATTCTGGGACAGCTGGCCAAACGCTTGCTCCTGCAAGTATTCTGGGAATTGTAGTTCGACTGTTGTTTCAGTGTTACAATAACTTCCTGTGCACCCAACAAGGCGCAACTCCAAACACATACGTCACTACTGCCTCATGAAGAAGCCCGGCTGCTGATCGGGGGAAACGCGTTAGGCTACTAAGGAGCAAGCGTTTGGCCAGCTGTCCCAGAATCCTATCCACGGTTATAAGAGCAGGGGTTCCGGATACCGTGCCTGAAAATTTCCATCTTAAACCTGGTGTGGAGGAGCAGCAGCTGTACTTACACAGTGCTCAACAGATGTGCTTTGTAGCACTTACGAATCTTGTAAGTCTTAGTTTTTATGTGTGTATTTCATTGATAATAAAATATTTCACTTGAGTTGGCCCTGTGCGCCTCTGTCTTTTTCTTTTACATGGTACTGCATTGGAGCTGAGGATTGGATTGCCCAGCTGATTACAGGCAGCACGGAAACACCTATCCAACAAATTGTTTACAATTAAGGAAAGTAACATACGCCCTTCTCCTTCTTTCACATTTGGAATATCCAACATAAGAACATAATTGGATTGGACTCAATCAGAACATTATTTGATTGTATGGACTCAGTCAGTAACTGTAAGGTACTATATACCATTTAAAGGGATAACATAAATAGGCTGAAATTTGTTTTTTGTTCTGCAACTGTTTGCAACTGCCTATATTTCTCTATCCTGTGGTTCTTCCCTTATTATAATTTTTTTGTTACACTTTAAAATTATCATTAGCAAGATTTATTATCTGTGTGTGTATATATTGATACAATAATATAGAATAAGGATATTTATCAGTCATATACATATATATATATATATTCTTTAGCGCAATCTATTTTGTTTTTAACCTTGGTGTATAATCTTATTCAGTGCCTTTATTCAGCGTCTGAGTTTGTTTGCTCAATATCATCTTAAAGGTGCATGAAACCCAATTTTTTTCTTTCATGATTTAGGTAGAATATACCATTTTAAACTACTTTCTAATTTACTTTTATTTTCTAATTTGTTTCATTCTCTTGGTATCATTTGTTGAAGGAGCAGCAATGCACTACTGGTTTCTAACAACACATGGGTGAACTAATGACAATCGGTATATATAAATGTAGCCACCAATCAGCAGCTAGAACCTAGGTTATTTGCTGCTCCTGGGCTTACCTAGATTAACCTTTCAGCAAAGGATAACAAGAGAACAAAGCAAATTAAATAATATAAGTAAATTGGAAAGTTGTTTAAAATTGTATGCTCTGTCTAAATCATGAAAGCAAAATTTGGGGTTTCATGTCTCTTTAATAAAGGGGGCAGGAGAAACCTTCATGAGACCTGTCCAATAGCAGTCTTAGTGTGCAGGAAAAAAATGGGAAAGGTCTTATTGACCAATGGGTGAATAAAACATACCTACCAATGGGTTAATGAAACATACCTATCAATGTATAAGAATTAAGTGAACGTTGTAAATCAATCCTAACACAGGATGTATGAATCAAGATGTGATGGGAAGGCTGAGTTGCCCTGTCACTATGTTAGGCATAAGGGCTTTAAGAATACTAGTGCTGGGTTGTCCCCATGTCAGATATAGGGGCTGTTGGATTACTACTGGTCATTGTCCCTATGTCAAGTATAGGAGCTGTTAGAATACTAGTGCTGCATTGTCCCCATGTCAGGTATAGGGGTTGTTGGGGTACTAGTGGGTATTTTCCCTAAGCCATGTATAGGGGCTGTTGGAATACTAGTGCTGGATTATCAACATGTCTGGTATAGGGGTTGTTGGGATACTAGTGGGTATTTTCCACATGTCAGGTATAGGGGCTGTTTGAATACTAGTGCTGTATTGTCCCCATTTCAGGTATAGGGGTTGTTGGAATACTAGTGCTGAATTGTCCCCATGTCAGGTATAGGGGTTGTTGGGGTACTAGTGGGAATTTTCCCTAAGCCAGGTATAGGGGCTGTTGGAAAACTACTGCTGGATTATCCCCATGTCTGGTATAGGGGTTGTTGGGATGCTAGGGGATATTGTCCACATGTCAGGTATAGGGGCTCCGTGAATACTAGTGCTGTATTGTCCCCATTTCAGGTATATGGGTTGTTGGAGTACTAGTGCTGTATTGTCACCATGTCAGGTACAGGAATTGTTGGAATACTGTGCTGTATTGTCCGCATATCAGGTATAGAGGTGTTAATGTGATGTAAATGCATTTGTAAAGCGTAAGATAGTTTATTGTGAGGTTTTAAATTAATGGTAAATTTTACATGTTTTAAAATCGGGTCTACAATCTAAGCAATATTTTACAGGGACTGTACTCTATCACTTCTAATGAAGATGTGCTGTAACTTACTTTTTAATCTAGCCTTGTAGAATGATTTTACCCACTAAAACCTGTCACATCACATGGGAGGTAATTCTGATTGATTGCAATGGGGCTGTATTTGTAGCATTTACGGTTGTGCTAATGTCATTGCATGGAATGTTTCTTCCAGATGTGACTGCTAGTGATGTTGGCTCAGGTTTATTTACCATAAATAACATATTTTTAGCATTTTATTTTAATTTTTAAAAAGAGACTTTAGAAACTGTGACAAAAAGGCTGTTGCTTTTTCTAAATCCCAGCCACACGGATTAAAAAGATGTATTCAAGCCTCAATTTCCTCTTCCGTCTTATTTTATTATCTTTTTACAATGAAAAGCAAACTCTGCACCACATCACCTCATAAAGTGCCATTTTCAAGGTATTTTTCAAGTCGCCCGAGAGTGTTTTATTAAACCCGCAATACCCTCTACCTATCTTGGCTACTCTACATTGTGAGCACCCGAATAACACAAAATGGCTTGTCGCTCTTTCAAATAATACTAAACACTTCTAGAAACCTGGTGCATTACTGTTAAAGTTACTGGACATAAAAGTTGCGTTGCTAGTTGCTATGCCTGGGAAAGCTTATCTGTTTGTGGGATCTGGACACAAGGGGCAGAAACCATGGGGCAGTATGTAATTGGCTTTTGCATGTTTACATTTCACACCTTGTACTGTAGGGTGCCCTGCAGGTGAGTATATGTGTGACGTGTTTGAGAGATGCAGGGCACAGGTGAGTGTACATGTGTGACGTGTCTGAGAGATGCAGGGCACAGGTGAGTATATGTGTGACGTGTCTGAGAGATGCAGGGCACAGGTGAGTATATGTGTGACGTGTCTGAGGGATGCAGGGCACAGGTATGGGTGTGTGATGTGTCTGAGAGATGCAGGGCACAGGTGAGTATATGTGTGACGTGTCTGAGAGATGCAGGGCACAGGTATGGGTGTGTGATGTGTCTGAGAGATGCAGGGCACAGGTGAGTGTATGTGTGTGACATGTCTGAAGGATGCAGGGCACAGGTGAGTGTGTGTGATGTATCTAAGAAACACAGGGCACAGGTGAGTATATGTGTGACGTGTCTGAGGGACGCAGGGCACAGGTGAGTATATGTGTGACGTGTCTGAGGGATACAGGGCACAGGTGAGTATATGTGTGACGTGTCTGAGGGACGCAGGGCACAGGTGAGTATATGTGTGACGTGTCTGAGGGATGCAGGGCACAGGTGAGTATATGTGTGACGTGTCTGAGGGACGCAGGGCACAGGTGAGTATATGTGTGACGTGTCTGAGAGACACAGGGCACAGGTGAGTATATGTGTGACGTGTCTGAGGGACGCAGGGCACAGGTGAGTATATGTGTGACGTGTCTGAGGGATGCAGGGCACAGGTGAGTATATGTGTGACGTGTCTGAGGAATGCAGGACAGAGATGAGTGTGTGTAATGTATCTAAGGAACACAGGGCACAGGTGAGTATATGTGTGACGTGTCTGAGGGACGCAGGGCATAGGTGTGGGTGTGTGACGTGTCTGAGAGATGCAGGGCACAGGTGTGGGTGTGTGATGTATCTAAGGAACACAGGGTACAGGTGAGTATATGTGTGTGACATGTCTGAGGAATGCAGGGCACAGATAAGTATATTAATGCAATGTGTCTAAGGGATGCAGGGCACAGATGAGTGTACGTGTGTGACGTTTAAGGGATGCAGGGCACAGATGAGTGTACGTGTGAGACTTTAAGGGATGCAGGGCACAGATGAGTGTACGTGTGAGACTTTAAGGGATGCAGGGCACAGATGAGTGTACGTGTGTCACTTTAAGGGATGCAGGGCACAGATGAGTGTACGTGTGTGACGTTTAAGGGATGCAGGGCACAGATGAGTGTACGTGTGTGACATTTAAGAAGTGCAGGGCACAGATGAGTGTACATGTGTGACGTTTAAGGGATGCAGGGCACAGATGAGTGTACGTGTGTGACGTTTAAGGGATGCAGGGCACAGATGAGTGTACATGTGTAACGTTTAAGGGATGCAGGGCACAGATGAGTGTACGTGTGTGACTTTAAGGGATGCAGGGCACAGATGGGTGTACGTGTGTGACGTTTAAGGGATGAAGGATACAGATGTGACATGCCTTAGAGACGTAGGATAAAGGTGAGTGCACATAGGGGACATTCAGATTTAATGCTAAAATGTAATCATCTTTATATGGTGTATACAGATTTTGTTAAAAACAGAACACAGTAACTGTAAATAATGTTTTATTTTATTTAGGTGAAAATGATGCTAAGATTATGCATAAAAATGATCAGTGGCTAAGAAATGTGCCTGAAGCTCCAGAGCAGGAAATATGTGACAATATTAATACAGGTGAGTTTGTACTTCTGTATAACAGGGCACAGGTGTGGGTGTGTGACATGTCCGAGGAATGCAGGGCACAGGTGAGTATATGTGTGACGTGTCTGAGGGACGAAGGGAAAAGGTGTGGGTGTGTGACGTGTCTGAGAGATGCAGGGCACAGGTGAGTATATGTTTGACGTGTCTGAGGGATGTAGGGCACAGGTGAGTGTATATGTGACGTGTCTGAGGGATGTAGGGCACAGATGAGTGTACGTGTGTGATATGTCTGAGGAATGCAGGGCACAGGTGAGTATATGTGTGACGTGTCTGAGAGATGCAGAGCACAGGTGAGTATATGTGTGACGTGTCTGAGAGATGCAGGGCACAGGTGAGTATATGTGTGACGTGTCTGAGGGATGCAGGGCACAGGTATGGGTGTGTGATGTGTCTGAGAGATGCAGGGCACAGGTGAGTATATGTGTGACATGTCTGAGGGACGTAGGGCACAGGTGTGGGTGTGTGACGTGTCTGAGAGATGCAGGGCACAGGTGAGTATATGTGTGACGTGTCTGAGGGATTTAGGGCACAGGTGAGTGTATGTGTGACGTGTCTGAGGGATGTAGGGCACAGATGAGTGTACGTGTGTGATATGTCTGAGGAATGCAGGGCACAGGTGAGTATATGTGTGACGTGTCTGAGAGATGCAGAGCACAGGTGAGTATATGTGTGACGTGTCTGAGAGATTCAGGGCACAGGTGAGTGTACATGTGTGACGTGTCTGAGGGATGCAGGGCACAGGTATGGGTGTGTGATGTGTCTGAGAGATTCAGGGCACAGGTGAGTGTACATGTGTGACGTGTCTGAGGGATGCAGGGCACAGGTATGGGTGTGTGATGTGTCTGAGAGATGCAGGGCACAGGTGAGTGTATGTGTGTGACGTGTCTGAGGGATACAGGGCACAGGTGAGTGTACGTGTGTGACGTGTCTGAGAGATGCAGAGCACAGGTGAGTATATGTGTGACGTGTCTGAGAGATTCAGGGCACAGGTGAGTGTACATGTGTGACGTGTCTGAGGGATGCAGGGCACAGGTATGGGTGTGTGATGTGTCTGAGAGATTCAGGGCACAGGTGAGTGTACATGTGTGACGTGTCTGAGGGATGCAGGGCACAGGTATGGGTGTGTGATGTGTCTGAGAGATGCAGGGCACAGGTGAGTGTATGTGTGTGACGTGTCTGAGGGATGCAGGGCACAGGTGAGTATATGTGTGACGTGTCTGAGGGACGCAGGGCACAGGTGAGTATATGTGTGACGTGTCTGAGGGACGCAGGGCACAGGTGTGGGTGTGACGTGTCTGAGAGATGCAGGGCAAAGGTGAGTATATGTGTGACGTGTCTGAGGGATGTAGGGCACAGGTGAGTGTATGTGTGACGTGTCTGAGGGACGCAGGGCACAGGTGAGTATATGTGTGACGTTTCTGAGGGATGTAGGGCACAGGTGAGTACATGTGTGACGTGTCTGAGGGACGCAGGGCACAGGTGTGGGTGTGTGATGTGTCTGAGAGATGCAGGGCACAGGTGAGTATATGTGTGACGTGTCTGAGGGATGTAGGGCACAGGTGAGTGTATGTGTGACGTGTCTGAGGGATGTAGGGCACAGGTGAGTGTATGTGTGTGATATGGCTGAGGAATGCAGGGCACAGGTGAGTATATGTGTGACGTGTCTGAGGGATGCAGGGCACAGGTGAGTGTACGTGAGAGATGCAGGGCACAGGTTAGTGTGTGTAATGTATCTAAGGAACACAGGGCACAGGTGAGTATATGTGTGACGTGTCTGAGGGATGCAGGGCACAGGTGAGTATATGTGTGACGTGTCTGAGGGATGCAGGGCACAGGTGAGTGTGTGTGATGTATCTAAGGAACACAGGGCACAGGTGAGTATATGTGTGACGTGTCTGAGGAATGCAGGGCACAGGTGAGTGTGTGTGATGTATCTAAGGAACACAGTGCACAGGTGAGTATATGTGTAACGTGTCTGAGGGACGCAGGGCATAGGTGTGGGTGTGTGACGTGTCTGAGAGATGCAGGGCACAGGTGTGGGTGTGTGACGTGTCTGAGGGATGCAGGGCACAGGTGTGGGTGTGTGACGTGTCTGAGAGATGCAGGGCACAGGTGTGGGTGTGTGACGTGTCTGAGGGATGCAGGGCATAGGTGTGGGTGTGTGACATGTCTGAGAGATGCAGGGCACAGGTGAGTATATGTGTGACGTGTCTGAGGGATGCAGGGCATAGGTGTGGGTGTGTGACGTGTCTGAGAGATGCAGAGCACAGGTGTGGGTGTGTGATGTATCTAAGGAACACAGGGTACAGGTGAGTATATGTGTGTGACATGTCTGAGGAATGCAGGGCACAGATAAGTATATTAATGCAATGTGTCTAAGGGAAGCAGGGCACAGGTGAGTGTATGTGTATGACATTCAGATATTACAGTTTCCTTGTGCAGTTCTAAAAAGCCAAAATTTGAACATATTTGTATGACTTATACAGGTGATGTTAAGACTGAAGTCACTCTTAATGCTGAACAAACAAATGATCTGTATGTAAAGAGTCAGCAGGAAGCTGTGAAGCAGAAAATCAGTGACAATATCAGTACAGGTGAGTTCACATGTGTGATGTGTCTGAGGGATACAGATCACCTGCCCCACTAGGCACAAGGAGGTTTATATTAAGGGAAGTCTCTTCTTGAGACCCTTTACCCCTCCTTAAAACCCATAAATACCAACTCCCCCTGTTATTTGTAGGTGATTGTGATATAATTTACATAAGACTGAAATCCAACTTTACTTGGAATGAGTGCAAAAACGTAAAGATTGCTTCAGCATAAGGGTATGGCATGACAGAGTAGTGAAAGGGTTAAACTTGCTATCTTCCAATGGGGTATTTTTGGATTACTTTACCCCTTTTTATTAAAGACAAAATACCTTTTGTCATGAACTTTATTAAATCCCTTAATATATCTGACATCTTCTGTCATATCACTGTGTTACATTCTCCCTCACAAGTAATACATTTTAGGAAAAATCTTTCTTTATAAATTATAGCTTTGAAACCATGTCCTGTTTTAGAAGCCTCCATTATAGTCAGTAATATATGTGTTTCTATAAATGGTGTCTCCAGATTTGTACACAGTATACAGTAACGTGAGGTCTGACTTATGATCTATAAAGTGGCACAGAAACTTCACTTTTTCTGCTGCTAAAATACCTCCATATACCACCTACCGTCCTGCAGGTGTTTCCTGTTATATTAGTGTACTACTTATCTGCCTTTATATTAAGTGAAATAATAATTCCTTCGTTTCTCGTGTTCCTGGTAGTAAAGTATGGTTAAATTAGTAATCCATTTTTTTAGTTGATTTTTTTGTTTTAATCTTAAATGCATAAGGCTAAAACTTAAATCTGTTGGCGGTCTACTAATAACCGAAAATAACATATTTTTATATATATATATATATATCAAATTTTGGAATATCTATTGAACAATACATAGAATATATTCCCTTATGTGAAGAACTTTGGAATGTAAAATATTTACAGTAAATAAACAGTTAAACACATAAAATATTAGTATTGAATAAAAAAGTTGACAGTTCTCTTTCAAATGAGGGGTCTTGGATGTCTGTGGTCAATAAGGTTTGCACACCTCTACCCCATCTCTCTGGGACTTCCAAGTTCTGCCCTTTCCTTTATACAGGAAGTGGGAGTCCACAATACATTACTTTTAGGAATTACTCTTCCCTACCACTAGGAGGAGTCAAAGACTCCCAAGAGCTCTATAAAACCCCTCCCACCTCATAGGTACCTCAATCTTGTCTTTGCCTCTACTAGAGGTGGTTGAAGAATGAAGATGAAGGGATTTTCAGTATATGATGAGGCCCATTTTCCCCTCAGAGTACAGTGTTTGTCAGAGGGATGTATATGGGGTATGGTTAGTGGATCTTTTATTTCACCTCATGAGAAAATTTGTCACAGACCCTCTTCCATAATTGGTCGCAGGGTCACATGTCTTTTTCCTCCTTCTTTGGATCTACAATATACTCCTATTCCATAACATCTGCTGATATGTTTCAGTACTGGTTTGGATTTCTACTGGTTTACTGGTAGATGAGTGTCTGTTGGCAAGTATCATATTTCTCCAACATAGGTGTGTCCGGTCCACGGCGTCATCCTTACTTGTGGGATATTCTCTTCCCCAACAGGAAATGGCAAAGAGCCCAGCAAAGCTGGTCACATGATCCCTCCTAGGCTCCGCCTACCCCAGTCATTCTCTTTGCCGTTGCACAGGCAACATCTCCACGGAGATGGTTAAGAGTTTTTTGGTGTTTAAATGTAGTTTTTATCCTTCAATCAAGTGTTTGTTATTTTAAAATAGTGCTGGTATGTACTATTTACTCTGAAACAGAAAAGAGATGAAGATTTCTGTTTGTAAGAGGAAGATGATTTTAGCAAACGTTACTAAAATCGATGGCTGTTTTCACACAGGACTGTTGAGATGAAGTAATTTCAGTTGGGGGAAACAGTTGGCAGACTTTTCTGCTTGAGGTATGACTGGCCACATTTCTAACAAGACTTTGTAATGCTGGAAGGCTGTCATTTTCCCTATGGGAACCGGTAAGCCATTTTCTTAGTTTAAGTAAAAGAATAAAGGGCTTCATAAGGGCTTAAAAGACTGGTAGACATTTTTCTGGGCTAAAACGATTACTTTCTAAGCATGTTTGGCAGATTATAACTCTTAATAGTTACTATAATCTTGGGGATTGTTTTAAAAAAACGGCAGGCACTGTATTGGACACCTTTTTCACTGGGGGCCTTTCCTAGTCATAGGCAGAGCCTCATTTTCGCGCCACTAATGCGCAGTTGTTTTTGGAGAGCAAGGCATGCAGATGCATGTGTGAGGAGCTAAGAACCACTGAAAAAGCTTATTGAAGGCGTCATTTGGTATCGTATTCCCCTCTGGACTTGGTTGGGTCTCAGCAAAGCAGATTTCTGGGACTGTATTGGGGTTAAATGTAAAAACGGCTCCGGTTCCGTTATTTTAAGGGTTAAAGCTTTCTAATTTGGTGTGCAATACTTTTAAGGCTTTAAGACACTGTGGTGAAATTTTGGTGAATTTTGAACAATTCCTTCATACTTTTTCGCATATTCAGTAATAAAGTGTGTTCAGTTTAAAATTTAAAGTGACAGTAACGGTTTTATTTTAAAACGTTTTTTGTGCTTTGTAATCAAGTTTAAGCCTGTTTAACATGTCTGAGCCATCAGATAAACGATGTTCTATATGTATGAAAGCCAAGGTTTCTCCCCATTTAAATATATGTGATGATTGTGACATAGTGTCCAAACAAAGTAGGGACAATGATGCCACTGATAATGATGTTGCCCAAGATGATTCCTCAAATGAGGGGAGTAAGCATGGTACTGCATCATCCCCTTCTGTGTCTACACCAGTTTTGCCCACACAAGAGGCCCCTAGTACATCTAGTGCGCCAATACTTATTACCATGCAACAATTAACGGCTGTAATGGATAATTCTATTGCAAACATTTTATCCAAAATGCCTACTTATCAGAGAAAGCGCGATTGCTCTGTTTTAAACACTGAAGAGCAAGAGGACGCTGATGATAACTGTTCTGACATACCCTCACACCAATCTGAAGGGGCCAGGAGGGAGGTTTTGTCTGAGGGAGAAATTTCAGATTCAGGAAAAATTTCTCAACAAGCTGAACCTGATGTTATTACATTTAAATTTAAATTAGAACATCTCCGCGCACTGCTTAAGGAGGTATTATCTACTCTGGATGATTGTGACAATTTGGTCATTCCAGAGAAATTATGTAAGATGGACAAGTTCCTAGAGGTTCCGGTGCCCCCCGATGCTTTTCCTATACCCAAGCGGGTGGCGGACATAGTAAATAAGGAATGGGAAAGGCCCGGCATACCTTTTGTTCCTCCCCCTATATTTAAGAAATTATTTCCTATGGTCGACCCCAGAAAGGACTTATGGCAGACAGTCCCCAAGGTCGAGGGGGCGGTTTCTACTCTAAACAAACGCACTACTATCCCTATAGAAGATAGTTGTGCTTTCAAAGATCCTATGGATAAAAAATTAGAGGGTTTGCTTAAAAAGATGTTTGTTCAGCAAGGTTACCTTCTACAACCAATTTCATGCATTGTTCCTGTCACTACAGCAGCGTGTTTCTGGTTTGAAGAACTAGAAAAGTCGCTCAATAAAGAATCTTCGTATGAGGAGGTTATGGACAGAGTTCAAGCACTTAAATTGGCTAACTCTTTTGTTTTAGATGCCGCTTTGCAATTAGCTAGATTAGCGGCGAAAAATTCAGGGTTTGCTATTGTGGCGCGCAGAGCGCTTTGGCTAAAGTCTTGGTCAGCGGATGTGTCTTCCAAGACAAAATTGCTTAACATCCCTTTCAAGGGTAAAACACTGTTTGGTCCTGACTTGAAAGAGATTATTTCAGACATCACTGGGGGAAAGGGCCACGCCCTTCCTCAGGATAGGTCTTTTAAGGCTAAAAATAAGCCTAATTTTCGTCCCTTTCGCAGAAACGGACCAGCCTCAAATTCTACATCCTCTAAACAAGAGGGTAATACTTCTCAACCCAAACCAGCCTGGAGACCGATGCAAGGCTGGAACAAGGGTAAGCAGGCCAAGAAACCTGCCACTGCTACCAAAACAGCATGAAGTGATGGCCCCCGATCCGGGACCGGATCTGGTGGGGGGCAGACTTTCTCTCTTTGCTCAGGCTTGGGCAAGAGATGTTCAGGATCCTTGGGCACTAGAAATAGTTTCTCAGGGTTATCTCCTGGAATTCAAGGAACTACCCCCAAGGGGAAGGTTCCACAGGTCTCAATTATCTTCAAACCAAATAAAAAGACAGGCATTCTTACATTGCGTAGAAGACCTGTTAAGAATGGGAGTGATTCATCCAGTTCCATTAGGAGAACAAGGGATGGGGTTTTACTCCAACCTGTTCATAGTTCCCAAAAAAGAGGGAACATTCAGACCAATTTTAGATCTCAAGATTCTAAACAAATTTCTCAGAGTTCCATCGTTCAAAATGGAAACCATTCGAACGATCCTTCCTACCATCCAGGAAGGTCAATTTATGACCACGGTGGATTTAAAGGATGCGTACCTACATATTCCTATCCACAAGGAACATCATTGGTTCCTAAGGTTCGCTTTCCTGGACAAGCATTACCAGTTTGTGGCACTTCCATTCGGATTAGCCACTGCTCCAAGGATTTTCACAAAGGTACTAGGGTCCCTTCTAGCGGTGCTAAGACCAAGGGGCATTGCAGTAGTACCTTACTTGGACGACATCCTGATTCAAGCGTCGTCTCTGTCAAAAGCAAAGGCTCATACGGACATCGTCCTAGCCTTTCTCAGATCTCACGGATGGAAAGTGAACATAGAAAAAAGTTCTCTGTCCCCGTCAACAAGAGTTCCCTTCTTGGGAACAATAATAGATTCCTTAGAAATGAAGATTTTTCTGACAGAGGTCAGAAAATCAAAACTTCTAAGCTTTTGTCAAGTACTTCATTCTGTTCTTCATCCTTCCATAGCGCAGTGCATGGAAGTAATAGGATTGATGGTTGCAGCAATGGACATAGTTCCTTTTGCACGAATTCATCTAAGACCATTACAACTGTGCATGCTCAGACAGTGGAATGGGGATTATACAGACTTGTCTCCGACGATTCAAGTAGATCAAAGGACCAGAGATTCACTCCGTTGGTGGCTGACCCTGGACAACCTGTCACAGGGAATGAGCTTCCGCAGACCAGAGTGGGTCATTGTCACGACCGACGCCAGCCTGGTGGGCTGGGGCGCGGTCTGGGAACCCCTGAAAGCGCAGGGTCTATGGTCTCGGGAAGAATCTCTTCTCCCGATAAACATTCTGGAACTGAGAGCGATATTCAATGCTCTCAAAGCTTGGCCTCATCTCACGAAGGCCAAATTCATAAGGTTTCAATCAGTCAACATGACGACGGTTGCATATATCAACCATCAGGGGGGAACAAGGAGTTCCCTGGCGATGGAGGAAGTGACCAAGATAATTCAATGGGCGGAGGATCACTCCTGCCACTTGTCTGCAATCCACACCCCAGGAGTGGAAAATTGGGAAGCGGATTTTCTGAGTCGTCAGACTTTCCATCCGGGGGAGTGGGAACTCCATCCGGAAATCTTTGCCCAAATAACCCAATTATGGGGCATTCCAGACGTGGATCTGATGGCCTCTCGTCAGAACTTCAAGGTTCCTTGTTACGGGTCCAGATCCAGGGATCCCAAGGCGACTCTAGTGGATGCACTAGTAGCACCTTGGACCTTCAACCTAGCTTATGTATTCCCGCCGTTTCCTCTCATTCCCAGGCTGGTAGCCAGGATCAATCAGGAGAGGGCTTCGGTGATTTTGATAGCTCCTACGTGGCCACGCAGGACTTGGTATGCAGACCTGGTGAATATGTCATCGGCTCCACCATGGAAGCTACCTTTGAGACAGGACCTTCTTGTTCAGGGTCCATTCGAACATCCGAATCTGGTTTCCCTCCAACTGACTGCTTGGAGATTGAACGCTTGATTTTATCAAAGCGTGGGTTTTCAGATTCTGTAATAGATACTCTGATTCAGGCTAGAAAGCCTGTAACTAGAAAAATTTACCATAAGATATGGAAAAAATATATCTGTTGGTGTGAATCTAAAGGATTCCCATGGAACAAGATAAAGATTCCTAAGATTCTATCCTTTCTACAAGAAGGTTTGGAGAAAGGATTATCTGCAAGTTCTCTGAAGGGACAGATTTCTGCTTTATCTGTTTTACTTCACAAAAAGCTGGCAGCTGTGCCAGATGTTCAAGCTTTTGTTCAGGCTCTGGTTAGAATCAAGCCTGTTTACAGATCTTTGACTCCTCCCTGGAGTCTAAATCTAGTTCTTTCAGTTCTTCAAGGGGTTCCGTTTGAACCCTTACATTCCGTAGATATTAAGTTATTATCTTGGAAAGTTTTGTTTTTGGTTGCAATTTCTTCTGCTAGAAGAGTTTCTGAGTTATCTGCTCTGCAGTGTTCTCCGCCCTATCTGGTATTTCATGCAGATAAGGTGGTTTTGCGTACTAAGCCTGGTTTTCTTCCGAAAGTTGTCTCCAACAAAAATATTAACCAGGAGATTGTTGTACCTTCTTTGTGTCCGAATCCAGTTTCAAAGAAGGAACGTTTGTTACACAATTTGGACGTAGTCGGTGCTCTAAAATTCTATTTAGAAGCTACTAAGGATTTCAGACAAACATCTTCTTTGTTTGTTGTTTATTCTGGTAAAAGGAGAGGTCTAAAAGCAACTTCTACCTCTCTTTCTTTCTTTTTGGCTTAAAAGCATTATCCGATTGACTTATGAGACTGCCGGACGGCAGCCTCCTGAAAGAATCACAGCTCACTCCACTAGGGCTGTGGCTTCCACATGGGCCTTCAAGAACGAGGCTTCTGTTGACCAGATATGTAAGGCAGCGACTTGGTCTTCACTGCACACTTTTGCCAAATTTTACAAATTTGATACTTTTGCTTCTTCGGAGGCTATTTTTGGGAGAAAGGTTTTGCAAGCCGTGGTGCCTTCCATTTAGGTGACTTGATTTGCTCCCTCCCTTCATCCGTGTCCTAAAGCTTTGGTATTGGTTCCCACAAGTAAGGATGACGCCGTGGACCGGACACACCTATGTTGGAGAAAACAGAATTTATGCTTACCTGATAAATTACTTTCTCCAACGGTGTGTCCGGTCCACGGCCCGCCCTGGTTTTTTTAATCAGGTCTGATGAATTATTTTCTCTACCTACAGTCACCACGGTATCATATGATTTCTCCTATGCATATTCCTCCTGTACGTCGGTCGAATGACTGGGGTAGGCGGAGCCTAGGAGGGATCATGTGACCAGCTTTGCTGGGCTCTTTGCCATTTCCTGTTGGGGAAGAGAATATCCCACAAGTAAGGATGACGCCGTGGACCGGACACACCGTTGGAGAAAGTAATTTATCAGGTAAGCATAAATTCTGTTTTTTATTTATATGACACTCCATAGCTTTCGGGTTAATGCATGTATGCCCTCTGGTATGCGCACGTCGGGTTTGGTGCGCTAATCTCTCTTATATTAGTTGAGTTTTCGCACGTCTTCCAATGAGTGTTGTCCAGACTTCAGATGTGGAGTTTACTTGTCTCCTGCGCTATTTTTCCGTTCAGCTTAGCGCAGTTCAAATTTGTAAGTTTTATATACCTTCTTTAGGAGGTGATACATTTTCCATTCCTCAAGAGCTTTTTTAGGGGTTATATTTTATGCTAATCTAGTTCAATGCAATAATTGAGCTTTCTGACTCTGTCCCTAAATCAACCGTAGAAGCTGAGTTCCCCTAAACACCTTCCTACCTTTTTATTAAGTGTTTTTATTGTATATAAAAAAAGCTGATTTATCTCCCCCATGCTTAATTATGTTAATGTATTCAGATCAACCTAATGCTGCTTTTATGGGTATTACTGCTCCTGCTGTTTGCTCTTTACAGTAGAGCTCTACAGATTTTGCTCCGGATGTGAAAAATCTCATCAACTCTGTGGTTTCTGAAGAGTTGGCAGCTCTCCCGCCTTTAAGTAATCGTAAAAGGTTAGTTCAGAATTTACCTTCTACTAGTGCTATGTCTCCTGAGGCCAAAAATAATGGTTCTTCAAAGGTTGAGATTTCCTCTGCTGATGAGGAATCCTCTTCTGATGTTGAACCTAATATTTCCTCTTTTTTTAATTAAAGTTGAACAGATCCATTCTCTTTTGAAATAGATGTTACTTGCTTTCAGGGTTTTTGAGGATAAGCCTCCTAATCATTTAGATGCAATTTTTAAAACTGTTGCAAAACCCCTGAAGTTTTTCCTATTCCAGATGCTTTCTCTGAGATAGTTTCTAGGGAATGGTCCAAGCGACGTAACTCTTTTAATCCTTCTGCAAGGTTTAAGAAGTTATATCCTTTACTTGCCTCTAATGTTGAACTAAGGGAAACTGTCTTTAAGGTAAATGGCACCATTTCCACTCTGGCTAAGCATACTACTATCCCTTTGGCTCTAGATAGGAAGTTAGAATCCTTGCTTAGAAGGGTATTTTGTTTAGGCCTGCTATCTCAGAAAGTTGATTCCTCTCAGAAACAAAGCACCTCTGGTCCAGTCTGTAGGCCTAGTGCTAATTTGAACAGGCCCAAGTAAACCAAAAAAATCCACTCCTACTTCCAAGTCTGCATTAAAGTGCAACCAGTGCAACCCCCAATCTAGCAGCTCGGGCAGCGGACAGGTTATATCTTTTTCAGGAGGCTTGGTCTAAGTCTGTTCCAGATCCCTAGGTTCTGAATAAAGTTTTCCAGGGTTGTCGAATAGGATTCAGAACAAGGCCTCCCAGAGGAAGGTTGGTCTGTCCAATGCTCCAAGGAATCCCTTAAAGGCCCAAGGCTTTTTTGCAGTCTGTTTCAGATCTGGAAACTTCCTTTGCAGGAACAGGGGATGGGATTTTATTCAAATCTCTTCATTGTTCCAAAGAAGGAAGGTACTTTCAGACCAGTTCTGGATCTGAAAGCTCTGAACAAGTTTGTCAGAATTCCTACTTTCAAAAAGTAAACTCTTAGGACTATTCTGCTTTTTGCTTAGCAAGGTCAGTTTATGTTCTCAATAGATTTTAAAGAATATGTATCTTCATGTTCCAATCTACAGGGAATATTACCAGTTTCTGAGGTTTGCCTTTCTAGACAAGAATTTTCAGTTTGTTGCTCTACCATTTGGTCGACTACATCTTCAAAAATGTTCACAAAGGTTTTGGGTGCTTTTTTTTCTGTGATCAGGGTATTGCAGTGTTTCCTTACCTGGACGATATCTTGGGTTTCAAATTGATTCAGTCTCCATGAGTCTTTCTCTAACAGAACAGAGAATGCAAAAACTGGTGTGAGCCTGTCTGAGCCTTCAGTCCCTCTCTTTTCCATCTGTTGCTCTTTGTATGGAAGTACTGGGTCTAATGGTTGCAGCTTCAGATGCAATCCCATTTGCTCGGTTTTACATGAGACTTCTTTAGCTTTGTACGCTTCGTCAGTGGTGTTGGGATTTTTCTGCATCACAGTACAAGTCAGTTTCTGATGGAGGTGTCTCTCCTGGGAGGTTCTCTCCTGGGCAGAAGACAATTTTGTCTAGGCTCTGCAATTCATATTCCAGGAGTCAACAACTTGGAAGCAGATTTTTTCACTCTGCATCCAGTGGAATGGTCTCTTCACCAGGATGTGTTCAATCAGATTGTGGATCTTTGGGGTCTCCCAGAGATAGATCTGATAGCTTCTTATTTGAACAACAAACTTCCCAGGTATTTTGCGAGGTCCAGCGACCCTCAGGAAGAGTTTGTGAAAGCTCTAGTAGCGCATTGGTCTTTTCAGCTTGCATATCTGTTTCCTCCTCTGGTCCTTTTTCCCAGAGTGTTTTCCAAAATAAGGCTAGAGAAATTGTCAGTAATTCTGATTGCTTCTGATTGGCCTTGCAGGATTTGGTATGCAGATCTGGTTCAGATGTCCAGGTACACTTCTTGACCACTTACTCTGCATCCAGACCTTTCTCAAGGTCCGTTTTCCATCTGGAGCTCAAATCTCTAAGCTTGATGGCATGGAGATTGAACAATTAGTTCTTAAGCAAAGGGGTTTCTCAATTCTGTGATGGTGAAATTTTAATCTAGGCTTGTAAGCCTGGGACTGCAAGGATTTATCATAAGGGCTGGAAGGCTTTTATTGCTTGGTGTATAAATAATGGCTTTTCCTGGCATTCTTTTAGAATTCCTAGAGTTTTCAATTCTTACAGGATGATTTGGATAAGTGCCTATCTGACAGCTCTTTGAAAGGACAGATTTCTGCTATTTCTGTTTTCTTTTTCATATTAATATTGGTAATCTTCCTGAATGTATGGTTTTGTTCAGGCTTTGGCATGAATTAAGCCTGTGATCAAGGCAATTTTTCCTCCCTGGAGCCTTAACTTGGTGTTTTGCAGGCACTTAATTTTAAGCCTATGCATAAAGTGGATATTATGCTTCTTTCTTGGAAGGATTTGTTCCTTTTGGCTATTTCTTCTGCTAGAAGAGTTTCAGAATTGCCTGCTTTCTTGTTACCCTCCTTATCTTATCTTTCATCAGGATAAGGCAGTCTTAAAGGGACAGTCTAGTCCAAAAAAAACTTTCATGATTCAGAAAGGGCTTGTAATTTTAAACAATTTTCCAATTTACTTTTATCATCAATTTTTCTTTGTTCTCTTGGTATTCTTAGTTGAAAGCTTAACCTAGGAGGTTCATATGCTAATTTCTTAGACCTTGAAGGCCGCCTCTTAAGAATGCATTTTAACAGGTTTTTCACCACTAGAGGGTGTTAGTTCATGTTTTTCATATAGATAACACTGTGCTCGTGCACGTGAAGTTACCTGGGAGCCATCACTGATTGGCTAAACTGCAAGTCTGTCAAAAGAACAAATAAAGGGGCAGTCTGCAGAGGCTTAGATACAAGATAATCACAGAGGTAAAAAATATATAAATATAACTGTGTTGGTTATGCAAAACTAGGGAATGGGTAAACAAGGGATTATCTATCTTTTAAAACAATAACAATTCTGGTGTAGACTGTCCCTTTAAGGACTAAGTTTAATTTTGTGCCTCAAGTTGTGTCTTCAGACAATATCAGAAGGGAAATCATTGTCCCTTCTTTGTATCCTAATCCCAAGAATGCTTCAGAGAGATCTTTGAATAATTTGGATGTTGTTAGAGCATTGAAGTATTATATTGATGCTACTAAGGATTTCAGACAAACTTTCTAGTTTGTTTATTGACTTTTATTGTGCTAGAAAGGGACAGAAAGTTTCTGCGGTTTCTTTGGCCTCTTGGTTGAAACTCTTGACTCACAAGGTTTATTCGGAGACAGGTCAGCCTCCACCATAATGGATTACTAGTTATTCTACTAGGTCAGTTGCCACTTCCTGGGCTTTCAAGAAAAAGGCATCAGTTAACCAAATTTGCAAGGCAGCTACTTAGTCTTCTTTGTATACTTTTACTAAATTCTACAATTTTTATGTTTTTGCTTCTTCTGAGGCAGTCTTTGGTAGGAAGGCCCTTCAGGCAGTTGTCTCAACTTGATTTATTTTTGCCTTTTTTATGGATTTTAAAGGGACAGTAAAACAACCTTCTAATTTACTTCTAGTATATCATTTGCGTCCTTCTCTTGTTATCCTTTGCTAAAAGGTTTATCTAGGAAAGCTCAGGAGCAGAAAAAAAAGGTTCTAGCTGCTGATTGGTGGCTGCATATATATACTGATTTTCATTGGCTCACCCGTGTGTTCAGTTAGAAACCAGTTGTGCATTGCTGCTCCTTCATGAAATGATACTAAGAGAATGAAGCAAATTTTATCATTGAAGTAAATGGTAAAGTTGTTTAAAATTGTATCTTCTGCCTAAATCATGGGAAAAAAAAAAGTTGTGTTTCATGGCCCTTTAAGTGCATTTTCCCCTCTTTTGGGTTTTTGTGGGGTTGTGTATTTTTAGATGTTTCTAAATCCCAACCTTTATGTCTCATTACTTGTGGACTCCACAGCTTAGGTACTAGTTCCCAGGATTAATGGATTGTGGACTTTTACCACCTGTATGAAAGAAAACATAATTTATACTTGCCTAAAAATTCATATTCTTTCATGGTGTTGAGAGTCCACAAGACCCCATCCTGTGTTTTTAGTGTTGTTGGGTTTTTTCGTAAGTACTTTCCTACTCCTTTTTTGCGCTTTTTCCTACCTCATTTTGCTTGGCTATATGTTAGACTGAGGTACATGTAAGGTATGAGGGGTTTTATAGAGCTCTTGGGGTTTGGGAATCTTTGCCTCCTCCTAGTCATAGGGAACAGTAATTCCCAGGAGTAATGGATCATGGACTCTCAGCACCATGAAATAAATTAATTTCTCAGGTAAGCATAAATTATGGTTTTTTTTTCATTTAGAATTCAGCAAGTTCAGCCTCTTCACTATAATTTCACTCCAAACAAGAGAATCTGTGCTTATCGTGCCCATAGAAAGTAATTAAGCTGTCTGGTAAACTGAAGCTGTGAGCTTTTCAGTTTATTTTAAATAAAAGAAATACAAAGTGCAATGCATTTTGTAAAAGATGCACATAAATATGTTAAAGTTACACAGAAACTGTAAAATCATAATCAGAATGTGTAAAATCCCAATCCCAATCCTAAATAGACTGCTGTATACAAAATAGAAAGTGCAAAGTTTAAATGTAATTAAACTTAATCTGAAGTGTAAAGTAATGTAAAATATAAAGCACAAAGTGTAAATGCATTAGAACTCATGTCCTGCAACGCTATATTGCACTGGGTTTGTCTCTCCTTCACATACAGCAATGCAGGGAACGGCCCTTGGAGAAGTTAAGCAAAATCTGCCTTTTGAATATTTCACTAGAGAACTTGCAGTGCTGGAAGATCATTTTATATCATCTCATTAGAGCAGAGAGGTTTTAATCATCAGGCCCTAAGTGTGGCCAAAGTTTTAAGACATTAAAAGAGTTATTGATCATCAGCTTAGAAAATTTATACTTAAAGGGACAGTCTAGTCAAAAATAAACTTTCATGATTCAGATAGGGCATGTGATTTTAAACAACTCTCCAATTTACTTTTATCATCAATTTTGCTTTGTCTCTTGGTATTCTTAGTTGAAAGCTAAACCTAGTTAGGCTCATATAGTAATTTTTTAGCCCTTGAAGTCCGCCTCTTATCTGAATACATTTTTTCATGCGTTCATGTGTGCCATATAGATAACATTGTCCTCAAGCCCACAGAGTTACCTAGGAGTCAGCACCGAATGGCTAAAATGCAAGTCTTTCAAAAGAACTGAAATAAGGGGGCAGTCTGCAGAGGCTTAGATATAAGGCAATAACAGAGGTGAAAAGTGTATTAATATAACAGTGTTGGTTATGCAAAACTGGGGAATGGTAAATAAAGGGAATATCTATCTTTTTAAACAATAACAATTCTGGTGTAGACTGTCCCTTTAACTACAATAAAAATGCATATGGTGCTGAGAGATCCAACAGTACAGCATATAGTGAAGAGGAAACCAGCTTTACAAACTTAAAGGGACAGTCAACACCAGATTTTTTTGTTGTTTTAAAAGATAGATAATCCCTTAATTACTAATTCCCCAGTTTTGCATAACCATTACAGTTTTAATTATACACGTTTTACCTCTGTAATTACCTTGTATCTAAGCCTCAGCAGACTGCCCCCTTGTTTCAGTTCTTTTGACAGACTTGCATTTTAGCCAATCAGAGCTGACTCCACAGTAAATTCACGTGCATGAGATCAATGTTATCTATATGACACACATGAACTAATGCCCTCTAGAAGCGGCCTTCAAGGTCTAAGAAATTAGCATATGAACCGCCTAGATTTAGCTTTCAACTAAGAATACCAAGAGAACAAAGAAAAATTGGTGATAAAAGTAAATTGGAAAGTTGTTTAAAATTACATGCCCTATTTGAATCATGAAAGTTTTTTTGGGACTTGACTGTCCCTTTAATATCAGAGGCATTAAGAGGAGAAATAACTAACACAACATTTGTGCACACAAGCAATATTTATAAAGGGTAATTGTGTGGCAAAACAGTTTTTTTAATTACATTATAAATAACAGAATGAATGCCAAAAAGTTTAATTTGCTTATGTTCACTACATTTTTTTTAAACATTATGCATCACTTTTTATATGAAATGATACTCTGGTGTAAAGAAAATCTTTATTACAAATAAAGAATGTGGAATAAAAGCAACATTCTGCAAAAATAAAACTGAATATTTTGTGCACACAAGTAATAAAAAATAGTTTTTAAAACTCAAATAATTAAATTACTAAAACAAGGCTAAAAAGGTAAAAATTTTATGGGATGCTGGGGAGTATATATAGATATCACCTAATGTCTGTTAAATTGCACCTAAGCTTTTGCAAAGAGGCTGGGGAAATGTTTAGGAATCATAGCCAGAGGACACTTATTCAGAAAAGTTAAAATTCTCCCAAGATAAAATAATGATAATAATAAATAACATTACTTCCATTTTATTTCTTATCAACAGGTGAATTTACAGACTGCAATAATCTTGGAGATGGTCAAAGTGCTGGTACTTCTTTCAACCTTTTTCAAAATCAAAGTAGTCACATGGGAAATGAATGTTCTAAATGTGGAAAATGTTTTACCTTAAAATCAGCTCTTAGAAATCATGTGAAAATTCATACAGAAAAGAAAGTATTTTCATGTTCTCACTGTGACAAATGTTTTACTCTGAAATCACGTTTTATTACACATCAGAAAAATCATATAGAAAAGAAAACATTTTCGTGTTCTGAATGTGGGAAATGTTTTACTTGGAAATCAGGTCTTATTACGCATCAGAAATATCATACAGGAGAGAAAGCATTTTCGTGTTCTGAATGTAGAAAATATTTTACTCAGAAATCGGATCTTATTAGACATCAGAAGATTCATACGGGAGAGAAAAAATATACATGTTTTGACTGTGGGAAATGTTTTAGTCAGAAATCACATCTTGTTACTCATCAGAAAATTCATACAGGAGATAAAGAATATTCATGTTCTGACTGTGGGAAATGTTTTAGTCAGAAATCAAGTCTGGTTACTCATCAGAAAATTCATACAGGAGATAAAAAATATTCATGTTCTGACTGTGGGAAATGTTTTGCTCAGAAAGGACATTTTGTTACTCATCAGAGAAATCATATAGAAAAGAAAGCATTTTCGTGTTCTGAATGTGGGAAATGTTTTACTTGGAAATCAGGTTTTATTACGCATCAGAAATATCATACAGGAGAGAAAGCATTTTCGTGTTCTGAATGTAGAAAATGTTTTACTCAGAAATCGGATCTTATTAGACATCAGAAAATTCATACGGGAGAAAAAGGATTTTCATGTTCTGACTGTGGGAAATGTTTTAGTCAGAAATCAAGCCTTGTTACTCATCAGAAAATACATACAGGAGATAAAGAATAGTCATGTTCTGACTGTGGGAAATGTTTTACTCAGAAAGGACATCTCGTTACTCATCAGGAAATTCATATTAATGGAAACAGTGAAATCAGAGCATAAGAGGGTGACACATGGTTTTAATCCACACAATGTCTATAGTGCTTATGATGATTACATGTCATCCTCTAGGGGACCCACTTTTGGAGCTGTTTGAGGCCCTTCTGCACCACAAGTGGGGGGCTCCGGTGGGACACCTATTTAGGTTTGAATTGCCAAGTGATCACATGGCGTAGGAAACTGTGTATTTGAGTAGTTGTTCATGGAAGGGAGCCCCTATGTGCAGGTCATTGTTATGTAAATATACACAAAGGCCTTTATTTATATGATGATAAACCCTTCTTTGACATATAAGCACTGTTGAGGTCATTATAATCAGCAGATCACGGAGGTGACAGTGTTTCCCTACCTGGAATTTAAATTCACTGGTTGTATAAATGTACAGGGAGAAGACGCTATGTTAACATCAAAAAGTGTAAAGACCTTGTCTGGATTAAGATGCCGCCCCCCCCCCCCCCACACACACACAAACATAGGCTGTATAAACTACATTGTGGTGAAATATAACAAAAGTAAAAAAATTTTGTTTACTTTTGATTTTTAATTGCTAATTTTTATAGAGAAACACTGAATTATTCTCCATTTCTGCTTATTTCAGAAAGGATATCTAATAGTTATAGACCCACAAAAGTTTTGACTAGAGAGTTGAGAGGGAAAAAAACCTCTTGCTTTTGTTTATAACATTGTTTATTAAAAAATATGAATTTTTCACATGGTTGGTTGTAGATTTCTCAAGTCATGATAAATAAATAAAATAACGTTATAGCTTGAATCTGCTGAAAAATTAAAAACAATGTTTAGTTTGTGTGGGTTTCTCACACACAAATGACTTCCAGTAGTAAATGTGAGCGACATCTAAAAGCTCTGAAACAGCTCAGCATTGGGGTGTAAAATGGTTTAGCAGAGTGAAATTAAACACTTTGCGATTGTAATATAAAATATATAAAGGGATAGAAAGGGCACAATTTAAATGTGTATGGTGCTTTTCAGTTTGAAGCATTTTTGTAATATACTTAGCAAAAATGCTTCTAGTAAAAGTTATTACTGTTTTTATGTGACATACGCACAAATCTTGTGAGGGCCGTGCACCAGTATTGAAGCTCAGAGAGCTGGCGGTGGTGTGTATGGCTTCTGTAATTTGTGTAATATAAGCCGCCACTGACTCTCTGAGAATGTGTGGTGTTTGAATACTGGTGCATGAGCACTCACAGCATATGTGCGTATGCTGCAGGAAAACAGTAATAACTTTTACTAGAGGCATTTTTGTTAATGTAAGTATATCCCTTTAATATACGTATTAAAATTACTTTGCAATATACTTTAATTATTTATGTTGCCCCCTTCCCCTAAAAAGAAAATTTGTTGGCTTTCTAATTCCCATGAGTTTCTATAAAGAAATGGCCGTGTAGAAGCCTACGTCTTTCTTATCTCTTCTACTGAATATATTTAGGGACAGATAAACTGCAAACAATATCTGTGAGGAATAATGACTTTGAAATAGTTACTGTTAAATAGTTACTTTATCACTGCACACAGTCTTTGTTTGCAACACACTATCTGTCCATAATTGTCTTTAGTAGATGAGATAAGGGAAACTTAGGTTTAAACATGATGATTCCTATTACTTTTTATAAACTAAAGTACGTTTTGGAAACCTATATATTGTAATAGACCATGTTTGTTTATGTGTGCCTGCCAAGGGATCTTTCTGATATTGCACAGCTTTCTGGGATAAAAAAAAAACACTTTACTCATTCAATAAGGACTATGGCCTTAGGGTTGCCACCTCAACCCTGTATTCCTGGACAGTTATGAGTTATACATGGTGCAGGGAGAAACATGAGTAGTGTTGTGCAGCAGCACAATGTGCAGACCAGAGGCAGAATGCTTGTTCCTCCTTGCACACCCTGCGCCATGTGTAACTTATAACTGTCCAGGAAAACAAGGCTGAGGTGACAAACCTATGTGTGGCTGGTTTATTTCTGGCGCATATGGCACTCTTTATTTTAACAAACAAACATAAACAAAAGCCCCTGCTCATCTGACCTCCTAACTAGCAATGTTAATTTCATCAGCTAAAACCAGACTAAAATAAGTATAAAACTAAAGAAATTCTGCTGACTAAAATATGACTAAAATGACATTTTATCAAAAGACTATGACTAAAACTAAATCAAAATTTGCTGACAAAAACATTTTATGCAAGGTGTTTTAATCAATCCATATCTAATTACTGCTCTTTTGTATAGTTTACAAAATTTAATTTTATTACATTTTAAGATATAGACATGCTATATACCACAACAGTTAAATATGTTAAATCTGTATTGCATGTTCAAACCTTAAAGGGACAGTCTACACCAGAATTTGTATTGTTTAAACAGATAGCTAATTCCCATATTACCCATTCCCCAGTTTTGCATAACTAACACAGTTATATTAATATTTGTTTTACCCATGTGATAACCTTGTATCCAATCCTCTGTAGTCTGCCCCCTTATCTTGGTGCTTTTGACAGACATGCAGTTTAGCCAATCAGTGCAGACTCCTAAATAAGTCCATGGGAGTAAGCACAATGTTATCTATATGACACATATGAACTAGTACTGTCTAACTGTGAAAAACTTTAAAAATGCTCAGAGCTAAGTGGCGGTTTTCAACGGTTTAGAAATCAGTTTGAGCCTAGCTAGGTTTAGATTTTCAAAAATATCACCAAGGTTACAAAACAAATTTAATGATAAAAGTCAATTGGAAAGTTGTTTAAAATTTCATGCCCTATCTGAATCATGAACGTTTAATTTTGACTAGACTGTCCCTTTTAATATCATAAATAAAAACAGGTTAATAAACCTTTACTCCAGGAGTATATAATGAGTTTGGAAGTTCTAGAGCAGCTATAATATCGTTGCCGAAAATCTTTCAAATCTGTGAACAATCAATTGATTCTTCCTATAGAAATAAGCATAACCCACGAGTATGGGTTTAAGTTATGCTGTGCCTGTGCTAGCTGCAGAAACTTTGTTGTGTTGAGTTACTTGTTTTAATTATTAACAGAAAACTGTTATATTTTATATTGGGTATTATGTGCAATACAGCTTACAGTTTAGTTTTTTTATATTTTAAAGTTGCACTTCTGTTTGTTTATGAAACTTGGTTTTATTTAATTTTAAGTTTAATAAAGACATTATATATCACAACGGCTAAATCTGTGTCTGTATTGTTTAAACCTTGCTTAACATTTTTTATTAAATAAAGATTTTTATTTTTTAAATCAGCAAAAATAACAAGAATAACAGTGACAACAGATCCAGTATACAATGAGCAGTGACAGACAGTATAATACATCCAGTATTACATCATCGTGATGTCCATTAACTAGAAATATAACATGAATGTCTGTAAAGTAGTTTGACAGGATGATAAAAGCTATTGTCCATGGTTGTCTAGAACTCCTCTGGGGAGCTCCGTGGGAGACCCCTTAAAACTGCTCATGGGAAGACAAGATTAGTATTATAAAATTAACAGTCTCGCTACTAAATTCTTGGTTGTCGAAGTACTTAAACATTATGTAATTATAAACAGTATATAAACAAGGGATAATAAAATAAACTAGTAAGAATAAGAGAACAGAGAACACAGATTGTTCTTACCAGCAATAACATTTTACCATTGTTAGAGCAAATATCAGGAAAAATTAGAGAAGATGGGAGGACCACAACGCCCATGCTGGATGAAGTTACATGAAAAGAAAACAAAACGGAATTTAAAAAAAAAAAAAAAAAAGGGGGAGGGAGGGGAAAAGGAGAGAAGGGGGGATGGGAGGTAGCATTCGATAGGTTAGGGAGGGGGTAGGGATTGGATGAGAGGTACCATTCTCAGGACTGTAACATATCCTAAGGAGAGGAGCAAATATTACTGTCCACTGAGAGCTACTCAGGGCCATACTCACAGATCAAAATTTGCAGATCTTCTGAGCCATGCATGTGAGATGCATAGGATTCCATCGCTTTTACAAAGCCCAGGATATCAACTACCTGTGTCCAAGAAGGTACAGTCTGTTGGAGCCACAACCTGGCCAGAGCTAGCTTGATTGCTAAAAAGAGGTAGACACAGAACATCTTCTGAGGCAGCGGCAAATGTGTGGGTAACATATGGAACAGGCCCATGCTTGGCGACAGTTGAATTGGAATGCCTTTCGTGGCACACTATTGGCCAGCAAGTTGCCATAGGGTTCGAATTCGTGGGCACGTCCACCAGATGTGCAGTGGGGTCCCCAACTCATCACATCTTCTCCAACATTTAGGGGAATTGATGGGTGAGATCTTGAATAGGCGCAAAGGTGTCATATGCCATTGTAGCATTATTTTGAGAAATAACTCATATAGAGTTATACAATGAACCGCTTTTTTTGTTAATTGTGTTGCAATCTTCCACTGTTGTGGTTCATGTGTTAATGCCAACGAGATTTCCCATTGTCTTGCAGGAGAAGATTTGTAAAAAAGAGGAGGGTTCATAAGGTCTAGGTATGATGTAGTTAGCAGTTTAGTTGGGGGGGATGTCATTTCCCATCTAGTCCTGTCTCTCAATGGGCCTTTATCAAAGCCCCACGATTTAAGATAGCTACGTAGCCTCCAAAATTCGAAGTGTAGAATGGTGGGTGGGTTGAACTTCCTAATAAATGCTTGAGAGGTTAACAGAACATTTCCTTCTAATAGATCTGCAACCTTAACTATACCTAGATTAGCCCATAGGTTAGGATGGGTGTCAGGGAGGGCTAGTAATAACCCTCTGAGCATGTGAGATGGGGATGGATGGGGAGCAACAGAAGTAAGATTATGTATCTTGTCCCAGAACTTTAAATTAGAGGTCACAATGTAATTAAGCGAAAGGCCAGGAGGTCTAGAATGTTTGGGAAGCCATATGAGATGACGCAAGGTGAACCCTATCGGGAGGGCTGCCTGCTCAATTTACGCCCATCTACTCTGCGTGGGCGAGCCCCATTGAGTCACGTGACAATCTAGCTGCCTCATGATATCTCAGGATATTCGGGGCAGCCGCCCCACCAGCTAGTATGGGCTGTTGTAGTGTACCGCTTTGTTGCGCCAAATTAATCGGTTACAGAGTTGCTGAAATTTATGAATCGTGGCTCTAGGGATCGGGATGGGCAGGGATCTGAAAATATAAGTCAGCTTTGGTAGAAGACACATCTTGAAGGCTGCTATACGTCCAAGCCAAGATAGCGAGGGGGACATTCCACGTGTTAGTCGAAGCTGTAACAGTGGATAAAAGAGGAGAGAAATTTAAATCGATAATGGTAGGTATATTATGTGAATGGTATATACCTAAATGCTTGATATGGGATGTGGACCATTGGAATTTATATTTACTCTTCAGTAAAGTAAGGGTGTCTTCCGGGATATTTATGGCATACTCCTCCATTTTAGATACGTTGAGTTTGTAGTAACTAATTAGAGCAAATTTCTCTAGGAGAGAGAAGAGCTGAGGTAGAGAGGTGAGAGGCTCTGATACCAGCACCGTCAAGTCATCTGCAAAGAGCGCGGTTTTCTGCTCGACTCAGTGGATCTCTACACCTTTTATCTGTGCATTGGAGCAGATAGCTAAAGCCAAAGGCTCCATGACAAGAGTGAATATAAGGGGTGACAGAGGGCACCCCTGTCTGGTGCCATTGGTTATCCCGAAGGGTTCCGAACAAAAGCCTAGACCCTTGACTCTTGCAGATGGGTTCGAATATAATGCTGCTATAGTTGTAACGAAGGATGGAGGGAATCCAAACCTTCGCATCACAGCAAACATATATTCCCATCCCACCCTGTCGAAGGCCTTTTCAGCGGCCAACGACAGGGTGAAACAGGGCAAGTGTAATCTCTGAGCTTCAAAGTATATATTCAGTAAGATTCTCGTATTATCTGGGGCTTGTCGTCTCAGAACAAAACCCACTTGGTCTGGATCTACCATGGTGGGCAAGAGAGCATTAAGACGTGTGGCTATTATCTTAGCGTAGAGCTTAACGTCAAGATTCAACAATGAAATGGGTCTGTAGCTCTCGCACTTAGTGGGATCTTTCCCTGGCTTCGGGATTGTGATTATAACTGCCTGCAAAAATTCAGCTGGGAGAGTGCCTCTGTCACTCGCCAATCTGCAGAACCGCGTTAAGATGGGGATTAGCTGCATTTGGAATTTTTTATAAAATAGGTCTGTAAAGCCATCTGGCCCTGGTGATTTAAAGGCCTTAAGAGATTTAATAGCAGCCTTAACTTCTAGAGCCAAAATAGGATTTTGCAGACTATCTGACTGTTCCTGGGAAACCTGTGGAAGGTTCAAAGGGGCCAGGAAATCATTAATAGTATCGGGGTTTAGAGGAGGGAGTGTATCGTCCTCCTGCAAGTTATAAAGGGAAGCATAGTATTTCGCAAAGGTATCCCCTATATCTTTTGGTTTAGTGATATTATGTCCCTGCACTGCCAGAGCCGCTATGCATGCCGCCGCCGCCGTCCTCTGCCGCAATTTATTGGCGAGGAGCCTGTCGGCCTTATTGCCTTTATGATAATAGGTTTCCTTGAGCCTAAGAAGCCTCTCTGCTGTCCTTACATGCTCCAGCCGGACTATCTGGGCTTTAATATCAGCTAGTTTTTTGAGTAGCTGGGGAACGGGATCTTTTTTATGCTCATCCGTTACTTTGCGCAGACTCAACATCAGCTGTGCCAAAGTTTCCCCTCTACGTTTCTTTAGGGCTGATGCAATTTTCATAAATGAGCCTCGGATGTACGCTTTCAAAGAAGCCCATAGGGTGAAATAATCTACTGCATTGTTATCATTCAACAGCAGAAAATCTGTAAGATCTTTAGTAATGGAAGCCACTGTTTCTGGCGAGGAGAATAAGCCAGGGGACAGACGCCAGGTCGGGGAATGTTGTAGTACCAGTGAGGACTGTAAGGTGATATGAACTGGGTCATGGTCCAACCAAGGGCATTGAGGAATCCACGCCCTGGACACCTTGTCCAACAGACCTGGGTCGCAGAAAAAATGATCGATACGCGAATATGAGTGGTGGACCGAAGAGAAGTAGGTGTAGTCCCGGGCAGATGGGTGCAGGGCCCGCCATATATCGAACAGATTGAAATGGAACATCAAATTTCGGAATTTGTGTGAAAGTTGGATAACAGGTTTAGATGGTTTATGGGCCGTTCTCGACTTCCTATCCACAAGTGGGTCCCATACCACATTGAAATCTCCGGCAATGAGCAGAAGGCCCTGCTTCAAAGTTTCTAATTTTTGAAGGAACTTACGAAGGGTGCGGATGTGAAGTTTATTGGGGCCGTAGTATGAAGCTAGGGTGTAGAGAACACCATCTAGTCTACAGATAATAATTAAATATCTACCTTGGGGGTCAGCCTCGGTAAGAATATTTTCATAAGAGATGTCCTTATGTATAAGGATTGCTGTCCCTCTAGACTTTTGTGAAAAACTGGCCACTTCTACCACCGGAAACAGCTTAGATTGCATAGGGATCTTTGAGCCCTTCACCCAATGGGTTTCCTGCACAAAGACTAAGTGTGCTCTAGCTCTGGCCAAGGAGCGGAGAAACACGCTACGTTTAGTTGGGGAGTTAAGGCCCCTAGCGTTTTAGGATACACAGTTGTATGGCATATTGTTTCAGTGTAGGTTGCCTCTGTTATAGTATGGGAGGGTGTCAGAGGGAATGGGACATGTGGGAAAAAGGAGAGGGGAAAGAGAGGGAAGGAGAAGAGAGAGAAAAAAGAAAAAAAAAGGAGAATAAAGCGAAATTCACCAGCAAAAGGGCTAGAAGCCCTCGTCACAACTCTCCACAACGATGGTATAGAATATAAATTCAACAAAAAGTGCGGTATTTAAAAAAGATAAACCGCGTATGTAGCCTCTGAAACGAGATTCAGAGTATGTTATGGGGGGGGGGAGGATTAATACCTGCAAGCAGTATACATTGTTCATTCAGTGCATGAACAGAAAGAGTATGGGCCAGGCGGCTGAGAAAAAGAAAATACAGAACAGAAGAAAAAAGGGTTTAGAGGAAGGGAGAGGGGGGATAGAAATGATCCCCGGACCCTAAGGAAGGAGATGGGAAAGAAAGGGGAAAGGGAAAGGAGAGGAGGGGGAAAAAAAAAGGGGGGGGAGAGAAACAGTTGAAGTGTAGGGGTGGTGTTGGTATCTCCCTGAGGGATAAGAATGCTGAACAGGTGTCAACAGGGAGAGAAGAGTGAGTTGGGTGAGTTGCAGGAGCAGAATATAATAACATATGTAAACATAATCAACCATTCTAATGGTAAATAACTCACAATAGAACCTTTGAGTATAATGGAGCCCAGGCACCTGTGGCCGGCGTCATATTAAATAGAACATTCGTGTAACATCCCTCTAGGATGACATTGTTTTTCACATTTAGAGGATTAGTGCCAAAACATCAAACAGTCCTTGTACATGTATAAATATATGGTTATTTTTAACAGCATAAACATCAAGGTAGGATTAATATATTTCAATATGGTCATAAGTTGCTATTTTAAACCCGTAACTGGAATATGTCAGTCAAGCGTGTGGGATACCATTGGGATAGTAATAGGTAAGTAGAATATAAGTGGCGCATGAGACTGACCCATATTCATGAGAATATATAGGAAGGGGCAAAACAATAGGGGGAGGAGAAGAGGTAAAGAGGGTAGGGAGGGGAAAAAAAAAAGGGGGAGGGGAGGGGGAGGAGAGCTGTAGGAACATAATACAGACATATGCAATCCTGGTCGACCTGTCTAATAGTATTGAAACAACATTTCTCTCTGAATCCTTCAAGTACAGTAAGACCTGAGCGCTGCTGGTCATCATCATATTACATAAGTCATTCATGGGGTAGGCATATACTCTATAGTAACATTGTACCCTAGATGAAAGTATTAACACACTAACAACAAACAACCTATTATGCAAATAAGTGTAGACAATTACCTTAAACAGTTAGGATGTTAGGGTATCTTTTGCATATTTGAATATGGTCATAGTGTAACATGTTTAAACCCTAAGCTATAGTATATCAAAATAGATATGTGAAGATAGCATTAGCACAGAGAGGAATAAGTGATATAGACTTAGGCTACAAAGCTGGCTTCCAACCAGTAAGAATGGGGTTGCGTAAGGAGGAACGGAGAGGAGGGGAAGGGGAGAGAGGGATAGGGAATGAAGAAGAAAAAAAAAAAAAGGGATGGGGGGGGGGAAAGGGGTGAAGGGGAGTAGGGTCCAGTCATTCACACTAACTCGCCTGGAACATCATAATAGAGAGCAATATGATAGCAATATAGAAAGCATCGAACAGCTTTAGTAAAGTAACATATTAGACACAAAACATTACACACAGATTACCCATTATACCAGCTCTAGTTAACCATCATCATCTTCTTGAGTTTGGTTACAAGTGACAGAGTTCCCAGGGTTCCTTTGTGGGAGCGGGTCCCATTGGGGGACCCTTGGGTCTAGAGAGCTTGTTGATGTGTCTTGGGAGGTTGGTGTTGCAGTCCACAGTTTCATCAGGCGTTGGCTTTGTTCTATTGTAGTAACCACATGTTGCTGATTATTTCGAAGGACAAAGAGTCTGGTCAGATGACCCCATCTGTATTTAAAACCTTGAGCTCTAAGAAATTTGGTGAATTCTCCAAATAGCTTTCATTGCTGCAGAGTATGGAATGACAAGTCTGCAAAGATGTTAATGTCCTTAAACTGTTCTTGGAGGGTAGGTCTGGCAAGAGAGGCTCTAACCAGACGTTCCTTATATGTGAAAAAATGTAGTCTCACTATAACATCCCTCGGTTTGTCGGAAGCAACACTCCTCGGACGTAAGGCTCTATGAGCACGGTCGATGAAGCCCTTAATTTGGGGTAGATGGTGGCGCCAAGCAATTGAAGAACTCAGATAGAAAGGCGGTCAGGTCGCCTGGTGCTACACTCTCGGGGATCCCCCGTAGAGACAAGTTATTGCGGCGGGATCTGTCCTCAATGTCTGCCATTTTATTTTCTAAATCCCTGAGTTGCTCCGCTAAACTTTGGGCATATGAAAGAACATTAGCCTGGTCTACCACCATATCCTCTTGTTTCCTTTCCACAGAATCCAGGCGTTCCGAGGTAGAGTTTACATCCCGCCTTAGGTCAGATAGCGAGGCAGTGATTTGGGCCTGGAAAGATGAGTGGTGTGCCTCCCACAAAGACTGTAATGAAGTTAGAATAAAAGTAAGGGTTACAGTTGCTGGGGCTGTGTCTTGTAGAGCTCTAAGGGTAGTTGCCACAGTATCAGGCATAGGCACAGACATAGTTGAACTATCTTGTGAGTCTTCATTTACAGATGGGGAGACAGGATGGAAGTGGTCTGCCACTGTTCTCTTGAGCCCTGTGGCTGGTTTTGATTTTCGTTTTGTAGATTGCGCCATGTGTTACTAGTGGAGTAAGACGTGATACCCTCTGTAATAGCTGTATATATGATCAGAATGAGATATAATGTTAGATGTGAGTCAGTGCAAGGATTATGGGGATCAGAGGTCTATGGTCCCCCTTCTCCCATCTGGCGGTGCTTTTAGCACATCAGTCACAGAGTATACCGGGTTTTAACACTAAGCCAGGGAGCCAAGCTATAGATGGTTCTTGGTTTAGACTTATTCACACTATCAGGGCTTGTTACATTGCTCTTATGGCAGAGTAATCCGGTAAACAAGGGGTAAGTAAGGGGTGAACACCCCTATTCACAAACTGATTCTTTGCTTTCTGTGCACTAGATTACAGTAGATGAGCTGATGAGCCAAAAAGTCAAGCTACCATCCAGTCCCATATACAAGGTATCAAAAAGGTGGCTGCGCAGTCAAGAGCTCTGTGTCATGTATTATTGCGGCAGAGAAAGGAAAATGGCGATTTGCGCCAAAACAAATGTGTCCGTTTATAGTAGCGTGTACCTGAAGAAGTAGTTATAGGGTCCTATGAAGTCCTGAGGGGTGACTTAGATAACGTGAGGAGGTATGGAAGGGTATGGGGCTTAGCGTTTGGGAGTGAGTATGTAGTTATATAAGGTCTTAAGCACTTACTCAGGCTCACTGGTTGAGAGCTAAATCACGGGGAGATATGCCTGAAACCAGCAGTTGATCGCTCACCATCTGTCTCTCACTGTTCGGCGGTAGGTCAAACTCCGGAGTGGAGCCCCGACCCTCCGGAGTAGTGTGGCAGCTGTTTCAGCGTCTGTACACGGTCCGGTATGTCCGCCTGATCCGGTTCACTAGGCCTCACTCACGCTTGTTCTCTGTAGTATAGGATCCGCCCCACACTTAGGCCAGCAGTCCAAGCCTTACTGTCTGTCCGATGATTCTGAGTAACCGGTCACTCTCCGGAGCGGAGCCCCGACCCTCCGGAGAAGTTTAGCAGTTGTTTCTGGGCTGGAATAGGTTCCGGTATATCCTCGTGGGTCAGCTAGCCAAGTTTTTATCTCTGAAGATCCTCCGTTAGGAAAAAATACGCTTCACAATTATAAACACCTCCACTTATAGCAAGCTTCTTCTCAAATATGTATGCGTATAGGAGGTATAGGCTGGATAGCAGATTTATAAAGTGAAAAAATACTTGGATAGATAGCACTGAAGAGGAGCTCCTCTAAAACACGTCTACTCTGCACGGCAGTTAGCTCCGCCCCCTTGTTTAACATTTTTAAACCTTAATACCATAAATAATAACAGGTGTTATGTTTACTCATGGAGTATATAATCAGTTTGCAAATTATAGAGAAATGCTTAAATAATGCATTACACTTTAACTAAACCCCTTAGATTTTAGTCGACTAAAATCTACTAGAGATTCAGTCAACTAAAACTAAAACATTTCAGATGACTACAATACAACTAAAACAATTCAGATGACTAAAATACAACTAAAACTAAAACAAATCAGATGACTAAAATACAACTAAAACTAAAACAATTCAGATGTTCACCTTCTGTCACCTTCTTCTCTCCCTAACTTATTTGTTTTCCAGTCTTATAAAGGAGACAAACAAGTATCAAGTGAGCCTATTCCCCTTAAAGTGACATGAAGCCCAACATTTTTCTTTGATGGTTTATATAGAACAGAACACAGAGTTTTAAACACAGTTTTAAAGGATTACTTTCTGTTATAATTTTTAAGCTAAACAACTAACATATTAAAGTTAATAAACATTAATTAAAACCTACTGACCTATATTTTCTCCAAAACAAAGTTTCATAACGTTCTAAAAGTTATATCTTTTATTCGCCGATGATGTCACGTTATCCTGCCCACTATTTTCAGCACTGCATGTTCAAAATACTTAAACCAATAACTTTGTGTTTAAAGCGCCATTTTGAAACCTAGGTATTGTAAATGGATTGGTACAGAGCAAAGGATACCCACGGAGTGGGTTTGGAAAACAATTAAATTTGCAGACAAGATTTCTGATATACGGTAGAGATATGTTAATGAAATGCTATTGATAAAAAGCGTATTTGGGGTAGTTAGTTAGTAACAGGCATAGAAAATATTTACTTACAGTGGCCCTTTAAACACAGTTTTAAACAACTTTCAATTTTACTTCTATTATCTAATTTGTTTTGCCACATACACACACACACACACACACACATATATATATATATATATATACACACACATATATACACATACATACATACAACACACACACATATATAATATACACTCACACACACAGGTACACGCACATATGTGTGTGAAAATATATATATATATATATATATATTTTATTTTATTTTTCTTCTTTTTTAAAACATTTTAATTTGACTGAAAATGAGCCCTGCTCCTGTCCAGGAATCCATTACAGGCATATAGCAGTAGGGGTGGGGGGCTGCTCCTTTCAGAAATGCTGTGCCTTGCTGATATCAAATACATTGTAGATGCAGTTAAGTTAACCCAGCAGAAGAGGGGAATGCAGTTTTAGCCTTTTTGGCAGCCATGGGGTTAACTGCATCTGCTATGTATTTGAGGCGTTTCTCAGGGAGCAGGAGATTGTGTGGGAGGTTCCATAATGATTACATACCCTAAGTTTCAGACTGCAGATGTCCCTAGGGGGAAATATAAGTAAGTGGCTTTCCCTCCTCTTCAGTCTTCTGCATGGTTCCATATTGATTACATACCCTAAGTTTCAGACTGCAGAGGTCCCTAGGGGGAAATATAAGTACCTCTTCACATCTCCTGCATGAGCTCTGCTTTTAGATTTCTATAGCTTGATCGGCTGCTGAGATCACAAACAAAGTGAAAGTGAAACAGACATTTTACAAATGTGTGCTAAAAACAACCACTAGATGGAGCTGGTTTGCAAGAAATAAAATACAAATAATGCAGTACAGCCACTTCAGAGATTTTTTTAGCAAAAAATCACGACCTCTTGCGGTTTTTAAATCGCGGCAATTAATCGCGGTTTAAAACCGAAACCGCAAAAAATCGCACAGCGTAGTGACCATATTGCCGTTTTTTTTTAAAAAAAAAGGGACACATGAAAAATACATATGTCAAGGCTGTTTAAAGAAATGTTTTGAATAATGTTCCATTATAACAGCCCTGACATATGTATTTTTTAAAGCTGCGAGCAAAGGTTCACCTGAACAGTTAACCTATCACTATCCTTGACGCAGTGCTGTAACAGCATGAAACATGTTGGATGTGAAAATGCTTTGATACTAGGTTGATTTACTGGCTGTGGTATAACTTTTTGACTATTTATATGGTCGTTTTACCTGTGAGATGAATAAAAGTTATTTTTTTACCTTTACCAAACTCGGACCATTAACCGCTGGACTTTTTTCACATTGGTGAACCTTTGCTCGCAGCTTTATATTTTCCTAGCGGATTTTACAGGGCTAAACCCACTACCAGCAGACAGTAAAACGCTCACATCACAGATTCCTGCACCTTTGAAAGGGACATCACCTACACCACTTAAGTTACTCCCTAAGAAGTATAAAGCCACTAAGGAACCAAGCGAGTTTCCCAAGTGAAAGTGATGACAGCCACTGAACAGTAAGGATCTCAGGGTGAGTGAGCGGTTTTCCTTTTCCTTTTAAATTGTCTTCAGCTACTTACAAGCATAACAGATTTTTGTTACATGCTGTCATTGGCAAACAACATACTGTTACGGTTAATATATGTGTTAGTCTAAGGACAACAGCAACAGTGTTTACTCCAACATTAATTATATACATTTGAAATTTAGCCTGTTAAGATACCAGCTGTAAGATTCAACACTTTTATAACCGTAACAAGAAGACACTTTATCCCTAGACTCTGTACACAGCACTACGATAAAGGCCTTAAAGGGATATTACTCAGACGCTTGTTATATGTATTTTTTATATGTGTCCCTTTTTAAAGCAGCAATATGGTCAGCCTACCCATTAGTTCATTGCTACTCCTTTAGCAAAGGATACCAAGAGAATTAATTAAATTTGAAAATAGAAGTCGATTTTAAAGTTGTTTAAAATTGTTTGAGCTATCTGAATTACAAAAGAAAAGTTCTGGGTTAGTGGGATGAAGAATAGACTCACCCTGCTCTTCCGAGTACTCCACTTCAGTAACCCCAAATGAATACACAAACACAGTGCAATAAACAGTAGTTTTCCCTGGGGCTATACATTATCCCATGGTGGAAACTGTGCAAAACTCTGGGTCCCAAGTACACACCATATATTACCTCTCCATATTAGTAGTACAAATAGGGATATCTCGTCAAACTTAATGTGACAGGTACCACGCCCCTTTATATGCAAACCACGCCCCTTTATAGGCAAATCCCTGCCCCTTTATAGGCAGATCCCCGCCCCTTTATATGCAGATCCCCGCCCACTCTCCTCCCAATATTTCCACCCTACCCGCCCACTATTTTCCATATTTTACGCCCCTTTTATGGCTTCTTCTAAGAGCATTTTAACATTTATTTTAATGTTAAAATAATTCCCTTTAATGGCTTCTTTTTAGAGCATTTTAACATTTATTTTAATGTTAAAATAATAAACAATATAATTTTATTTTAAATAGTATTGTGTTAATGTTTTATGTATCATTTAACTGATATTTTGTAACATTTCAATGCATTTAAATTTAAAACAAAACAAAAAACAAAACAGAACACATTTTAATTCAATGTATTCCTAATAAGGCTATTAAGAAAAAAAAAAGATACAAAATATCTTCTCTGCGTAATGTCCGAGGGCATTACGCAGAGAAGATATAAAAATAGATATCTTCTCTGCGTAATGGGACTCGATCATTAGACAGAGAAGATATTTTGTATCTTTCTTAATTAACCAAAAGTTGTTAAGCTATACAGTCTTTTTGAATCTAAAAAGTGTTCAACATGCAGTTTGTCTGATACATGCTGGAGAAAATATGAGCTAATTCACATATCTCTTACACAGACAGAAGTATTCTCCCTGCAAAAACTGCTGTCTGTAGATAATGTGTGCTAATCACACAGCTCTTGCACAGAAGCATTCTCCCCCTGCACAACCCCTCCCAACTGAAAAAAAACCTCCCACATAGACACACCTCTTTTTAGTATAATTTCTTGTATCAAATTTATACTGATTCTACATGTACTTAATATTAAAAGCAAATAAATTTTATTTCTTCTTTTCACATTCTTTGTGAAATGCTATGATCAACACATGTCTAAAATTAGATAGGGTTGTTAAACACTGTCAAATGTTTATTTCAACATTCCTCCATGCTTTAAAATGACCACAGGTCACACAGGTCAGTGCAGGTGACAAAAAGATAATGTTTACATCTTTTTTTAAGACTAAATAGCCTCTGTTTCAGATTAGACATGCTTTCTTTCCTGGTGAATCGCTATTGATAACACATGTCTAAAATTAGATAGGGTTTGTTAAACACTGTCAAATGTTTATTTCAACATTCATCCTTGTGTCAAAAACATAATTTATGCTTACCTGATAAATTCCTTTCTTCTGTTGTGTGATCAGTCCACGGGTCATCATTACTTCTGGGATATAACTCCTCCCCAACAGGAAATGCAAGAGGATTCACCCAGCAGAGCTGCATATAGCTCCTCCCCTCTACGTCACTCCCAGTCATTCGACCAAGAATCAACGAGAAAGGAGAAACCAAGGGTGAAGTGGTGACTGGAGTATAATTTAAAAGATATTTACCTGCCTTAAAAAACAGGGCGGGCCGTGGACTGATCACACAACAGAAGAAAGGAATTTATCAGGTAAGCATAAATTATGTTTTCTTCTGTTATGTGTGATCAGTCCACGGGTCATCATTACTTCTGGGATACCAATACCAAAGCAAAAGTACACGGATGACGGGAGGGATAGGCAGGCTCATTATACAGAAGGAACCACTGCCTGAAGAACCTTTCTCCCAAAAATAGCCTCCGAAGAAGCAAAAGTGTCAAATTTGTAAAATTTGGAAAAAGTATGAAGCGAAGACCAAGTTGCAGCCTTGCAAATCTGTTCAACAGAGGCCTCATTCTTAAAGGCCCAAGTGGAAGCCACAGCTCTAGTAGAATGAGCTGTAATTCTTTCAGGAGGCTGCTGTCCAGCAGTCTCATAGGCTAAACGAATTATGCTACGAAGCCAGAAGGAGAGAGAGGTAGCCGAAGCCTTATGACCTCTCCTCTGACCAGAGTACACGACAAACAGGGAAGACGTTTGTCGAAAATCCTTAGTTGCCTGCAAGTAGAACTTGAGGGCACGAACTACATCCAGATTGTGTAGAAGATGTTCCTTCTTTGAAGAAGGATTCGGGCACAGGGAAGGCACCACGATCTCTTGATTGATGTTCCTGTTAGTGACTACCTTAGGTAAGAACCCAGGTTTTGTACGCAGAACTACCTTATCTGAATGAAAAATCAAATAAGGAGAATCACAATGTAAAGCTGATAACTCAGAGACTCTCCGAGCCGAAGAAATAGCCATTAAAAATAACACCTTCCAAGATAACAACTTTATATCAATGGAATGAAGGGGTTCAAACGGAACTCCCTGTAGAACGTTAAGAACAAGGTTTAAACTCCATGGCGGAGCAACAGTTTTAAACACAGGCTTGATCCTAGCTAAAGCCTGACAAAAGGCCTGGACGTCTGGATTTTCTGACAGACGCCTGTGTAACAAGATGGACAGAGCTGAGATCTGTCCCTTTAATGAGCTAGCCGATAAACCCTTTTCTAAACCTTCTTGTAGAAAGGACAATATCCTAGGAATCCTAACCTTACTCCAGGAGTAACCTTTGGATTCGTACCAGTATAGGTATTTACGCCATATCTTATGGTAAATCCTTCTGGTAACAGGCTTTCTAGCCTGTATCAGGGTATCAATAACCGACTCAGAAAAACCACGTTTTGATAAAATCAAGCGTTCAATTTCCAAGCAGTCAGCTTCAGAGAAGTTAGATTTTGATGTTTGAATGGACCCTGTATCAGAAGGTCCTGTCTTAGAGGTAGAGACCAAGGCGGACAGGATGACATGTCCACTAGATCTGCATACCAAGTCCTGCGTGGCCATGCAGGCGCTATTAGAATCACTGATGCTCTCTAGTGTTTGATTTTGGCAATCAATCGAGGAAGCAGCGGGAAGGGTGGAAACACATAAGCCATCCCGAAGTTCCAAGGTGCTGTCAAAGCATCTATCAGAACCGCTCCCGGATCCCTGGATCTGGACCCGTAGCGAGGAAGTTTGGCGTTCTGGCGAGACGCCATGAGATCTATCTCTGGTTTGCCCCAACGTCGAAGTATTTGGGCAAAGACCTCCGGATGAAGTTCCCACTCCCCCGGATGAAAAGTCTGGCGACTCAAGAAATCCGCCTCCCAGTTCTCCACTCCCGGGATGTGGATTGCTGACAGGTGGCAAGAGTGAGACTCTGCCCAGCGAATTATCTTTGATACTTCCATCATTGCTAGGGAGCTTCTTGTCCCTCCTTGATGGTTGATGTAAGCTACAGTCGTGATGTTGTCCGACTGAAACCTGATGAACCCCCGAGTTTTTAACTGGGGCCAAGCCAGAAGGGCATTGAGAACTGCTCTCAATTCCAGAATGTTTATTGGCAGGAGACTTTCCTCCTGATTCCATTGTCCCTGAGCCTTCAGAGAATTCCAGACAGCGCCCCAACCTAGTAGGCTGGCGTCTGTTGTTACAATTGTCCAGTCCGGCCTGCTGAATGGCATCCCCCTGGACAGATGTGGCCGAGAAAGCCACCATAGAAGAGAGTTTCTGGTCTCTTGATCCAGATTCAGAGTAGGGGACAAGTCTGAGTAATCCCCATTCCACTGACTCAGCATGCACAATTGCAGCGGTCTGAGATGTAGACGTGCAAAGGGTACTATGTCCATTGCTGCTACCATTAAGCCGATCACCTCCATGCATTGAGCTACTGACGGGAGTTGAATGGAATGAAGGACACGGCATGCATTTAGAAGCTTTGTTAATCTGTCTTCTGTCAGATAAATCTTCATTTCTACAGAATCTATAAGAGTCCCCAAGAATGGAACTCTTGTGAGAGGAAAGAGAGAACTCTTCTTTTCGTTCACTTTCCATCCATGCAACCTTAGAAATGCCAGAACTAACTCTGTATGAGACTTGGCAGTTTGAAAGCTTGGAGCTTGTATCAGAATGTCGTCTAGGTACGGAGCTACCGAAATTCCTCGCGGTCTTAGTACCGCCAGAAGGGCACCCAGAACCTTTGTGAAGATTCTTGGAGCCGTAGCCAATCCGAATGGAAGAGCTACAAACTGGGAATGCCTGTCTAAGAAGGCAAACCTTAGATACCGGTAATGATCTTTGTGAATCGGTATGTGAAGGTAAGCATCCTTTAAATCCACTGTGGTCATGTACTGACCCTTTTGGATCATGGGTAAGATTGTCCGAATAGTTTCCATTTTGAACGATGGAACTCTTGGGAATTTGTTTAGGATCTTTAAATCCAAGATTGGCCTGAAAGTTCCCTCTTTTTTGGGAACCACAAACAGGTTTGAGTAAAACCCTTGTCCTTGTTCCGACCGCGGAACCGGATGGATCACTCCCATTAATAACAGATCTTGTACACAGCGTAGAAACGCTTCTTTCTTTATCTGGTTTGTTGACAACCTTGACAGATGAAATCTCCCTCTTGGGGGAGAGAATTTGAAGTCTAGAAGGTATCCCTGAGATATGATCTCTAGCGCCCAGGGATCCTGAACATCTCTTGCCCAAGCCTGGGCGAAGAGAGAGAGTCTGCCCCCCACTAGATCCGGTCCCGGATCGGGGGGCCCTCGGTTCATGCTGTCTTTGGGGCAGCAGCAGGTTTCCTGGCCTGCTTGCCCTTGTTCCAGGACTGGTTAGGTTTCCAGCCTTGTCTGTAACGAGCAACAGCTCCTTCCTGTTTTGGTGCAGTGGAAGTTGGTGCTGCTCCTGCTTTGAAATTCCGAAAGGGACGAAAATTAGACTGTCTAGCCTTAGCTTTGGCTTTGTCTTGAGGCAGGGCGTGGCCCTTACCTCCTGTAATGTCAGCGATAATTTCTTTCAAACCGGGCCCAAATAAAGTTTGCCCCTTGAAAGGTATATTAAGTAATTTGGACTTAGAAGTTACATCAGCTGACCAGGATTTTAGCCACAGCGCCCTACGTGCCTGAATGGCGAATCCTGAGTTCTTAGCCGTAAGTTTGGTTAAATGTACTACGGCCTCCGAAATGAATGAATTAGCTAGTTTAAGGACTCTAAGCCTGTCCGTAATGTCGTCCAGCGTAGCTGAACTAAGGTTCTCTTCCAGAGACTCAATCCAAAATGCTGCCGCAGCCGTAATCGGCGCGATGCATGCAAGGGGTTGCAATATAAAACCTTGTTGAACAAACATTTTCTTAAGGTAACCCTCTAATTTTTTATCCATTGGATCTGAAAAAGCACAGCTATCCTCCACCGGGATAGTGGTACGCTTAGCTAAAGTAGAAACTGCTCCCTCCACCTTAGGGACCGTTTGCCATAAGTCCCGTGTGGTGGCGTCTATTGGAAACATCTTTCTAAATATTGGAGGGGGTGAGAACGGCACACCGGGTCTATCCCACTCCTTAGTAACAATTTCAGTTAGTCTCTTAGGTATAGGAAAAACGTCAGTACTCGCCGGTACCGCAAAGTATTTATCCAACCTACACAATTTCTCTGGTATTGCAACAGTGTTACAATCATTAAGAGCCGCTAAAACCTCCCCTAGTAATACACGGAGGTTCTCCAATTTAAATTTAAAATTTGAAATATCTGAATCCAATCTGTTTGGATCAGAACCGTCACCCACAGAATGAAGCTCTCCGTCCTCATGCTCTGCAAGCTGTGACGCAGTATCAGACATGGCCCTAGTATTATCAGCGCACTCTGTTCTCACCCCAGAGTGATCACGCTTGCCTCTTAGTTCTGGTAATTTAGCCAAAACTTCAGTCATAACAGTAGCCATATCTTGTAATGTTATCTGTAATGGCCGCCCAGATGTACTAGGCGCCACAATATCACGCACCTCCCGGGCGGGAGATGCAGGTACTGACACGTGAGGCGAGTTAGTCGGCATAACTCTCCCCTCGCTGTTTGGTGAAATTTGTTCAATTTGTACAGATTGGCTTTTATTTAAAGTAGCATCAATACAGTTAGTACATAAATTTCTATTGGGCTCCACCTTGGCATTGGAACAAATGACACAGGTATCTTCCTCTGAATCAGACATGTTTAACACACTAGCAATAAACCTGCAACCTGGTTACAATCTTATTTAACAAAAACGTACTGTGCCTCAAAGAAGCACTAAACGATTAAATGACAGTTGAAATAATGAACTGAAAAACAGTTATAGCATCAATTCTTAAAAACAACACAACTTTTAGCAAAGGTTTGTTCCCATTAGTAAAGTAACAATAATTAAATTTGAAACATAAAAATTACAGAGCAACGATTTTAATCACAGTCAATATATAAGTCTCACAGCTCTGCTGAGAGAATCTACCTCCCTCCAAAGAAGTTTGAAGACCCCTGAGTTCTGTTAGAGATGAACCGGATCATGCAGGAAATACAAGAGTAACTGACTGGAAATTTTTGATGCGTAGCAAAGAGCGCCAAAAACGGCCCCTCCCCCTCACACACAGCAGTGAGAGAGAAACGAAACTGTCACAATTAAAACAAGCAACTGCCAAGTGGAAAAATAATGCCCAAACATTTATTCACTCAGTACCTCAGAAAATGCAAACGATTCTACATTCCAGCAAAAACGTTTAACATAATAAATACCTATTAAAAGGTTTAATGTACTTTTAACCGAGTAATTCCAGTGAAATACCATCCCCAGAATACTGAAGTGTAGAGTATACATACATGTCATTATAACGGTATGGCAGGATTTTCTCATCAATTCCATTCAGAAAATAAAAACTGCTACATACCTCAATGCAGATTCATCTGCCCGCTGTCCCCTGATCTGAAGCTTTTACCTCCCTCAGATGGCCGAGAAACAGCAATATGATCTTAACTACTCCGGTTAAAATCATAGTAAAAACTCTGGTAGATTCTTCCTCAAACTCTGCCAGAGAGGCAATAACACGCTCCGGTGCTATTGTAAAATAACAAACTTTTGATTGAAGTTATAAAAACTAAGTATAATCACCATAGTCCTCTCACACATCCTATCTAGTCGTTGGGTGCAAGAGAATGACTGGGAGTGACGTAGAGGGGAGGAGCTATATGCAGCTCTGCTGGGTGAATCCTCTTGCATTTCCTGTTGGGGAGGAGTTATATCCCAGAAGTAATGATGACCCGTGGACTGATCACACATAACAGAAGAAATCATGCTTTCCTGGTGAATGGCTATTGATAACACATGTATAAAATTAGATAGGGTTTGTTAAACACTGTCAAATGTTTATTTCAACATTCATCCTTGTGTCAAAATGACCACAGGGCACAGTTCAGTGCAGATGACAAAAAGATAATGTTTACATCTTTTTTTTTAAAGACTAAATAGCCTCTGTTTCAGATTAGACATGCTTTCTTTCCTGGTGAATGGCTATTGATAACACATGTCAATATTTACAGCTTTAACAGTTTGCTAAACTATATGAAAAAAAAAAAATGTCTGATTTTGGGAGATCACCGGATAAAAACCATGAAGTTGTATTAAGAGATATATATTATAATCCATTAAAAACCGGGTCTTTTGGAGGGGTACATAATCTGTATCGTGTGGCTAATCAATATGATATTAGCAAAGCAACAACTCAAGCATTTTTAAATTCTCAAGATACTTATTCACTCCATAAGCCTGTTAGACGTGTTTTTGAAAGAAACAAAATATATACAGCGTCTATAGATATTCAATGGCAGGCTGACTTGGTATCAATGATTGAATTTGCTAAATATAATGATGGTATCAAGTATATTCTCACCGTTATAGACTGTTTTTCTAAATATGCGTGGGTTGTCTGTTTGTCTAATAAAACAGGCTCATCCGTTGCAAAGGGATTTCAAGAAATTTTTCAAGGTCGTCGCATACCTTTAAAGATTCAAACTGATAAGGGTACGGAGTTCTTAAACGTGACTGTCCAAAAAGTATTTAAAAAATATAAAATTCAACATTTTGTAGCAAACAATGTTGTTAAAGCAGCCATTTGTGAACGCTTTAATCGTACATTAAAAACTAAAATGTGGCGGTATTTTACATACCACAATACCTACAGATATATAGATGTGTTAAATGCTCTTATATTTAGCTACAACAATACATATCACAGGACTATACGTTGTTCACCTGTAAACGTGACACAGGAAAATTCACTGCTCATTTGGAAAAATATTTATGGTGTTTCTTCAAAATCTAAGAACATTAAGCCTGCTTTAAAAGTTGGTGACCATGTCAGGATTTCAAAGTTTAAAAATTGTTTCACCAAAGGTTACGAAGTAAATTTTACTGACGAGATATTTGTAATAGATGGTGTGAATACACGTGGTTCTAAACCTCTTTATAAACTGAAAGATTTAGCAGGTGAAATTATTGAAGGTAGTTTCTACACTGAAGAAATTCAAAAAATATCACATGATGACAATCGTGTGTACAGAATTGAAAAGGTTCTAAAACAGAAACATATTAGAAGAAAACTATACTGCTATGTGAAGTGGAGAGGTTACCCAAATAAATTCAACAGTTGGATACCCAAAAGTCAGTTAACTACATTATAGTATAATGGAGCAGTCCTCTTTTTATTTAACTCTACTAAGTAACGCCTCCTATCATATGTTCCCTAACAATGAAATTTCTAGTTTTACAACAAAGCTAGCTAAACCTGTTACATTAAAAGGCGAATGGGAGGTTGGCGTAAGAGAGGTTATGTACCCCCACACTTTTGATCTTCTTGAAGCGGCTGATTCCAAAATAACTATAACAACGCAGAACAAACCAATCACTTATGTGCATTTGAAGCCTGGTTATTATAAAGATATGAATGATATAGTTAGAGCTATTAATGATAAATTATCCACGCTTCAAAATTTAAGTATTGACGTGAAGCTAAAGTACGATGAATTATCACGGACAGTTCGAGTAGTAGGTAGTAGTGGCAGTATCATTACGGTTTCAGAAAAGTTAACTCATATCTTAGGACTTAATAATTACGGATTAAGAAATGACGTTAACACACAGGCTGTCAAGAATGAGAATGGAAAGATATATTGTGATATAAAAGCAGGATTCTACACACTTTTTATCTACACCGACATCATAGAACATCAGCGTGTAGGTGACAGCTTTGTACCATTGCTGCTCGCTGTCGATATTACGGGTGGAAATAACGAAATTATTACCCATCGTTATATCGATCCAGACTATGTGCCTGTCAGTAAACATCATTTTGACCGTGTTACAATTGAGATAAAGAACGACCAGGATAAAAACGTGGCATTTAAGTACGGAAAGGTGATCATTAAGCTACACTTTAGGCCACGTAAAAAAGAGTTGTTCTAAAAAAGATAAAATGGTTGCAATGAAAGTTTATGGTGACCCCGACATATACAGCAATTATTACAGAACACAAGCAGGAAATGGCCTACCTGGATTTCATGGTAGTTCATACATGTATGGCCGTGGAATAGGTGGTGTGTTTAGGAACTTATTCAGGATGGCAGTACCTTTGTTTAGGCGTGGGTTTGAAATTGTAAAACCACATATGAAAACAGCAGCACAGGGTATAGCAAAGGATGTGGTGAGCCGTGTGTCCTCAGCTGTTATGAATAAAATGAATAATGGTCCACAAGAGGGAACTGGCATTGTGTATATTGCTAACAAGAGAAAAACAAAAAGAAAGCATGATATTGCTTTTCCACCAATGTTAACACAACACATAATTAAAAACCGTGCACGCAAAAGCAGAAAGAGACAGAGGCCACCAAGGCGTTCACCAGGTGACATCTTCTAATAACCACACAGTTGTCATTAAAAAAAAAAAAAAAAGCTATGGCGTTTATTCATAATGGATCCTTAGAATGTGCCAAGTCAGAATTGGATATCTTTCAAATACAGCCTACACAAACAAGTATAGAAAAATCACTCTATGTGGAAATACAACCCCTGACAGCAATTATTGAAAATGCACCTTTAGAGTTCTATATAGCTGGAAGTGGAGATCATTATTTTGATCTGAACAACACCCTTTTGTTCATAACATGCAAAATTGTTAAACAAGACAATACACCACCTCCTGAGGGGGCCCGAGTCAGCCTCATCAACTATCCACTGTCCACACTGTTTAATCAAGTGGATGTCACATTAGGAGACAGACTTGTATCACAATCAAATAATCTTTACGCTTACCGTGGGTACATTGAAACAATTCTTAATTATAGTGCTGATACACTATCAACGCAATTCACAGGTGGACTGTTTTATAAAGATACAGCGGGTCACCATGACACACGTGTCTTGGGTGGAGACAATCAAGGTTTTAACAAAAGAGCGCACATGTTAGAAAGGGGTAAAACTATTGAATTACTAGGTCATCTTCACAGTGACCTGTTTTTCCAAGAAAAGTTAATGTTAAACGGAATTGATTTGAAAATAAAACTTACTAGAAATAAAGATGCATTTTGTCTTATGTCTGCAGAAGCAGAACAGTATAAAGTACAAATCTTGAATGCATCACTTTTTGTCAAAAGAGTGCAAATATCACCAGCAGTGCGAATAGGTCATGCGCAAGGCCTGCTAACAGCAAATGCAAAATATGCTCTGGATAGAGTCAGACTGAAAGTGTATTCTATCGCTGCAGGTAGCCGTGTATGTAATCAAGAAAATTTATTTCTGGGACAATTACCAAAGCTTGTGGTTATAGGATTTGTAGACAATGATGCCTTCTCAGGAGCTTATGACAAGAATCCGCTATGTTTCAAACACAACCATGTAAATTTTGCTGCACTCTATCTGGATGGTGAGCAAATACCAACAAAGCCATTTCAACCAGATTTTGAAAATGGAAATGCAGTACGTGAATATATTTCTCTAGTGAACATTGCAGGAAAGCAGAATTGTGGCTCTGCAATCCTAATTAACAGAGATGAATATATAAATGGATACACCCTTTTTGCCTTTGATCTCACACCCGATGGAGAAAGTGGATCTCATTATTCCCTTATACGTAGCGGAAATTTGAGAGCTGAGATTCGATTTTCAAGAGCACTTGAGAGAACTGTTAACATGATTGTATACAGTGTTTTTGACAACATTATTGAAATCAATCAAAGACGAGAAGTTTTGTATGATTATTTATAAAAGAAAAAGAAAAAAAATGAATACATTGGAAATAAATAGAATTTTAGCAGCTGATCCATATGCACGTTCTACTTTTGTTGGCGTATTTCCATGTGATTTACTGCCAAAGCAGAAATTAACAAACTATCCTGCATGTTTTATTATTAACACTGACCCCCATACAAATGCTGGAGAACATTGGGTTTCCATTTTTTTTGATGATAAGAGGACTGGCTATTTCTTTGACTCTTACGGTATACCACCAGGAGACCCCATATTTCCTAAATCATTTTTAATTTTCTTAAAAAGGAATGCAAAGCGTATAGTATTTCAGAATAAACAGTTACAAGATACGTTTTCTATTGTATGTGGTGAATATTGTATATTTTTTATACATTGTATGGCTAAAGGTATGAGGTTTAATAAAGTGTTGAGCTACTTTTCATCAGATTTAAAAAAAAATGATAAAATAGTGTCTTATTTTTTAAGGGATTGTAAACAATTATGGCGTACAAGAATTATATGTAATGAACATGTCCAGACATGCAGACCTTGCTGTAATCAGACGTAAACACTCACGTGATCAAAGCTGTTACATTAAATATTTTCTTTTTATTGTATTGTTTATAATAATCATTTAATAAAAATTGTTAAACATACATTCATTGTTGTTCTTCTTTATTTCTCAATTATAATTAAATAAAATTAACATAATATTCAAGAATAAAGAAAAGTTAAAATAAAAAAAGAAAAAAATCCCCCCCCCCCCCCTCCCTTTGAGAGTTGTGACAGCCCCATGATGTGAGACACCATGGGGGCTGGGGTCTATATAAGCAGAGCAACAAAACACTGCTTACATCAACATTTGCCAAGAATGGAGAAGACTGAAATGAACATTTCATCACTAGTCTATGAAACGGTAATTATTTCTTTATTTTTAATCTATAATATATTGTTATATTTTTATTTATATTTATGTTTTTTAAAATTTACAGTTTTATTTTTATGTTCTGATTCTGTTTTAAAATAACTGAATGACTTGGTTTTTGTTATATTTTTTTTGTTTAATTATTTGTTATTGTTGTAATACTTAAAGGGACGGTCTACCATAGAATTGTTATTGTTTTTAAAGATAGATAACCCCTTTATTACGCATTCCCCAGTTTTGCATAACCAACACTAGTCTATGAAACGGTAATTATTTCTTTATTTTTAATCTATAATATATTGTTATATTTCTATTTATATTTAGGTTTTTAAAATTTACAGTTTTATTTTTTATGTTCTGTTTCTGTTTTTAAATAACTGGATGACTTGGCTTTTGTTAAATTTTATTTTGTTTAATTATTTGTTATTGGTATAATACTTAAAGGGACGGTCTACCATAGAATTGTTATTGTTTTTAAAGATAGATAATCGTTTTATTACCCATTCCCCAGTTTTGCATACATTTGTTATTGTTTTTTTAAAGATAGATAATCCCTTTATATTATATTAGGGGGTGCAATAGTGCTATATTTAGTTTAACATGGTGCTATATTTAGTTTAACACTAACACAGCACAGTATTCAATAAATACTGTAGCTGTAAAATAGTGTCAAATACTGTAGTAAAATTTTTGCCAGACTATAGCACTAAGACACAGACTTTAACTAACATACAGTATATTAGGGGTGCAATAGTGGTATATTTAGTTTAACATGGTGCTATATTTAGTTTAACACTAACACAGCACAGCATTCAATAAATACTGTAGCTGTAAAATAGTGACAAATACTGTAGTAAAATTTGCCAGACTATAGCACTAAGACACAGATCCCACAGTAATGAAGCTAGTGAATTTTCTCCCAATATCACTATGATTGCTGTAAAGTGAGGTATACCTTTAGTTACAGTCTGTATAGAATACTAGCAATTTGTGACACGTCTTTAATATTGTGTATTTGTGTCTATATCCTACTGTTGTTTACATCACAAAATCCTTAAAAGCTATAATTTTTTTATTTATTTTTTTAAGGATGCAGAAATTCAGAGAATATATGATGATTTTAGTGTGCCTTTTTCTGAGTGTAAGTAATTAATTTATTTACATTTGTAACTGAAATTGTTCAAGTTTAAATATAAATATATATATATATATATATATTTTAACAGGTGTAACATTTGATACAGAATTGCTGGAAATTGTAGATGCTGTTGAACAAATGGGTAAGCCTGTGGAAATGAAAATGTGTTTAATTAGCTGTTTTCTTTTCACAGGCTTACCCATTTGTTCAACAGCATCTACAATTTCCAGCAATTCTGTATCAAATGTTACACCTGTTAAAATATATATATATATATATATTTATATTTAAACTTGAACAATTTCAGTTACAAATGTAAATAAATTAATTACTTACACTCAGAAAAAGGCACACTAAAATCATCATATATTCTCTGAATTTCTGCATCCTTAAAAAAATAAATAAAAAAATTATAGCTTTTAAGGATTTTGTGATGTAAACAACAGTAGGATATAGACACAAATACACAATATTAAAGACGTGTCACAAATTGCTAGTATTCTATACAGACTGTAACTAAAGGTATACCTCACTTTACAGCAATCATAGTGATATTGGGAGAAAATTCACTAGCTTCATTACTGTGGGATCTGTGTCTTAGTGCTATAGTCTGGCAAATTTTACTACAGTATTTGTCACTATTTTACAGCTACAGTATTTATTGAATGCTGTGCTGTGTTAGTGTTAAACTAAATATAGCACCATGTTAAACTAAATATACCACTATTGCACCCCTAATATACTGTATGTTAGTTAAAGTCTGTGTCTTAGTGCTATAGTCTGGCAAAAATTTTACTACAGTATTTGACACTATTTTACAGCTACAGTATTTATTGAATACTGTGCTGTGTTAGTGTTAAACTAAATATAGCACCATGTTAAACTAAATATAGCACTATTGCACCCCCTAATATAATATAAAGGGATTATCTATCTTTAAAAAAACAATAACAAATGTATGCAAAACTGGGGAATGGGTAATAAAACGATTATCTATCTTTAAAAACAATAACAATTCTATGGTAGACCGTCCCTTTAAGTATTATACCAATAACAAATAATTAAACAAAATAAAATTTAACAAAAGCCAAGTCATCCAGTTATTTAAAAACAGAAACAGAACATAAAAAATAAAACTGTAAATTTTAAAAACCTAAATATAAATAGAAATATAACAATATATTATAGATTAAAAATAAAGAAATAATTACCGTTTCATAGACTAGTGTTGGTTATGCAAAACTGGGGAATGCGTAATAAAGGGGTTATCTATCTTTAAAAACAATAACAATTCTATGGTAGACCGTCCCTTTAAGTATTACAACAATAACAAATAATTAAACAAAAAAAATATAACAAAAACCAAGTCATTCAGTTATTTTAAAACAGAATCAGAACATAAAAATAAAACTGTAAATTTTAAAAAACATAAATATAAATAAAAATATAACAATATATTATAGATTAAAAATAAAGAAATAATTACCGTTTCATAGACTAGTGATGAAATGTTCATTTCAGTCTTCTCCATTCTTGGCAAATGTTGATGTAAGCAGTGTTTTGTTGCTCTGCTTATATAGACCCCAGCCCCCATGGTGTCTCACATCATGGGGCTGTCACAACTCTCAAAGGGAGGGGGGGGGGGATTTTTTTCTTTTTTTATTTTAACTTTTCTTTATTCTTGAATATTATGTTAATTTTATTTAATTATAATTGAGAAATAAAGAAGAACAACAATGAATGTATGTTTAACAATTTTTATTAAATGATTATTATAAACAATACAATAAAAAGAAAATATTTAATGTAACAGCTTTGATCACGTGAGTGTTTACGTCTGATTACAGCAAGGTCTGCATGTCTGGACATGTTCATTACATATAATTCTTGTACGCCATAATTGTTTACAATCCCTTAAAAAATAAGACACTATTTTATCATTTTTTTTTAAATCTGATGAAAAGTAGCTCAACACTTTATTAAACCTCATACCTTTAGCCATACAATGTATAAAAAATATACAATATTCACCACATACAATAGAAAACGTATCTTGTAACTGTTTATTCTGAAATACTATACAATTTGCATTCCTTTTTAAGAAAATTAAAAATGATTTAGGAAATATGGGGTCTCCTGGTGGTATACCGTAAGAGTCAAAGAAATAGCCAGTCCTCTTATCATCAAAAAAAATGGAAACCCAATGTTCTCCAGCATTTGTATGGGGGTCAGTGTTAATAATAAAACATGCAGGATAGTTTGTTAATTTCTGCTTTGGCAGTAAATCACATGGAAATACGCCAACAAAAGTAGAACGTGCATATGGATCAGCTGCTAAAATTCTATTTATTTCCAATGTATTCATTTTTTTTCTTTTTCTTTTATAAATAATCATACAAAACTTCTCGTCTTTGATTGATTTCAATAATGTTGTCAAAAACACTGTATACAATCATGTTAACAGTTCTCTCAAGTGCTCTTGAAAATCGAATCTCAGCTCTCAAATTTCCGCTACGTATAAGGGAATAATGAGATCCACTTTCTCCATCGGGTGTGAGATCAAAGGCAAAAAGGGTGTATCCATTTATATATTCATCTCTGTTAATTAGGATTGCAGAGCCACAATTCTGCTTTCCTGCAATGTTCACTAGAGAAATATATTCACGTACTGCATTTCCATTTTCAAAATCTGGTTGAAATGGCTTTGTTGGTATTTGCTCACCATCCAGATAGAGTGCAGCAAAATTTACATGGTTGTGTTTGAAACATAGCGGATTCTTGTCATAAGCTCCTGAGAAGGCATCATTGTCTACAAATCCTATAACCACAAGCTTTGGTAATTGTCCCAGAAATAAATTTTCTTGATTACATACACGGCTACCTGCAGCGATAGAATACACTTTCAGTCCGACTCTATCCAGAGCATATTTTGCATTTGCTGTTAGCAGGCCTTGCGCATGACCTATTCGCACTGCTGGTGATATTTGCACTCTTTTGACAAAAAGTGATGCATTCAAGATTTGTACTTTATACTGTTCTGCTTCTGCAGACATAAGACAAAATGCATCTTTATTTCTAGTAAGTTTTATTTTCAAATCAATTCCGTTTAACATTAACTTTTCTTGGAAAAACAGGTCACTGTGAAGATGACCTAGTAATTCAATAGTTTTACCCCTTTCTAACATGTGCGCTCTTTTGTTAAAACCTTGATTGTCTCCACCCAAGACACGTGTGTCATGGTGACCCGCTGTATCTTTATAAAACAGTCCACCTGTGAATTGCGTTGATAGTGTATCAGCACTATAATTAAGAATTGTTTCAATGTACCCACGGTAAGCGTAAAGATTATTTGATTGTGATACAAGTCTGTCTCCTAATGTGACATCCACTTGATTAAACAGTGTGGACAGTGGATAGTTGATGAGGCTGACTCGGGCCCCCTCAGGAGGTGGTGTATTGTCTTGTTTAACAATTTTGCATGTTATGAACAAAAGGGTGTTGTTCAGATCAAAATAATGATCTCCACTTCCAGCTATATAGAACTCTAAAGGTGCATTTTCAATAATTGCTGTCAGGGGTTGTATTTCCACATAGAGTGATTTTTCTATACTTGTTTGTGTAGGCTGTATTTGAAAGATATCCAATTCTGACTTGGCACATTCTAAGGATCCATTATGAATAAACGCCATAGCTTTTTTTTTTTTTTTAATGACAACTGTGTGGTTATTAGAAGATGTCACCTGGTGAACGCCTTGGTGGCCTCTGTCTCTTTCTGCTTTTGCGTGCACGGTTTTTAATTATGTGTTGTGTTAACATTGGTGGAAAAGCAATATCATGCTTTCTTTTTGTTTTTCTCTTGTTAGCAATATACACAATGCCAGTTCCCTCTTGTGGACCATTATTCATTTTATTCATAACAGCTGAGGACACACGGCTCACCACATCCTTTGCTATACCCTGTGCTGCTGTTTTCATATGTGGTTTTACAATTTCAAACCCACGCCTAAACAAAGGTACTGCCATCCTGAATAAGTTCCTAAACACACCACCTATTCCACGGCCATACATGTATGAACTACCATGAAATCCAGGTAGGCCATTTCCTGCTTGTGTTCTGTAATAATTGCTGTATATGTCGGGGTCACCATAAACTTTCATTGCAACCATTTTATCTTTTTTAGAACAACTCTTTTTTACGTGGCCTAAAGTGTAGCTTAATGATCACCTTTCCGTACTTAAATGCCACGTTTTTATCCTGGTCGTTCTTTATCTCAATTGTAACACGGTCAAAATGATGTTTACTGACAGGCACATAGTCTGGATCGATATAACGATGGGTAATAATTTCGTTATTTCCACCCGTAATATCGACAGCGAGCAGCAATGGTACAAAGCTGTCACCTACACGCTGATGTTCTATGATGTCGGTGTAGATAAAAAGTGTGTAGAATCCTGCTTTTATATCACAATATATCTTTCCATTCTCATTCTTGACAGCCTGTGTGTTAACGTCATTTCTTAATCCGTAATTATTAAGTCCTAAGATATGAGTTAACTTTTCTGAAACCGTAATGATACTGCCACTACTACCTACTACTCGAACTGTCCGTGATAATTCATCGTACTTTAGCTTCACGTCAATACTTAAATTTTGAAGCGTGGATAATTTATCATTAATAGCTCTAACTATATCATTCATATCTTTATAATAACCAGGCTTCAAATGCACATAAGTGATTGGTTTGTTCTGCGTTGTTATAGTTATTTTGGAATCAGCCGCTTCAAGAAGATCAAAAGTGTGGGGGTACATAACCTCTCTTACGCCAACCTCCCATTCGCCTTTTAATGTAACAGGTTTAGCTAGCTTTGTTGTAAAACTAGAAATTTCATTGTTAGGGAACATATGATAGGAGGCGTTACTTAGTAGAGTTAAATAAAAAGAGGACTGCTCCATTATACTATAATGTAGTTAACTGACTTTTGGGTATCCAACTGTTGAATTTATTTGGGTAACCTCTCCACTTCACATAGCAGTATAGTTTTCTTCTAATATGTTTCTGTTTTAGAACCTTTTCAATTCTGTACACACGATTGTCATCATGTGATATTTTTTGAATTTCTTCAGTGTAGAAACTACCTTCAATAATTTCACCTGCTAAATCTTTCAGTTTATAAAGAGGTTTAGAACCACGTGTATTCACACCATCTATTACAAATATCTCGTCAGTAAAATTTACTTCGTAACCTTTGGTGAAACAATTTTTAAACTTTGAAATCCTGACATGGTCACCAACTTTTAAAGCAGGCTTAATGTTCTTAGATTTTGAAGAAACACCATAAATATTTTTCCAAATGAGCAGTGAATTTTCCTGTGTCACGTTTACAGGTGAACAACGTATAGTCCTGTGATATGTATTGTTGTAGCTAAATATAAGAGCATTTAACACATCTATATATCTGTAGGTATTGTGGTATGTAAAATACCGCCACATTTTAGTTTTTAATGTACGATTAAAGCGTTCACAAATGGCTGCTTTAACAACATTGTTTGCTACAAAATGTTGAATTTTATATTTTTTAAATACTTTTTGGACAGTCACGTTTAAGAACTCCGTACCCTTATCAGTTTGAATCTTTAAAGGTATGCGACGACCTTGAAAAATTTCTTGAAATCCCTTTGCAACGGATGAGCCTGTTTTATTAGACAAACAGACAACCCACGCATATTTAGAAAAACAGTCTATAACGGTGAGAATATACTTGATACCATCATTATATTTAGCAAATTCAATCATTGATACCAAGTCAGCCTGCCATTGAATATCTATAGACGCTGTATATATTTTGTTTCTTTCAAAAACACGTCTAACAGGCTTATGGAGTGAATAAGTATCTTGAGAATTTAAAAATGCTTGAGTTGTTGCTTTGCTAATATCATATTGATTAGCCACACGATACAGATTATGTACCCCTCCAAAAGACCCGGTTTTTAATGGATTATAATATATATCTCTTAATACAACTTCATGGTTTTTATCCGGTGATCTCCCAAAATCAGACATTTTTTTTTTTTCATATAGTTTAGCAAACTGTTAAAGCTGTAAATATTGACATGTGTTATCAATAGCCATTCACCAGGAAAGAAAGCATGTCTAATCTGAAACAGAGGCTATTTAGTCTTTAAAAAAAAAGATGTAAACATTATCTTTTTGTCATCTGCACTGAACTGTGCCCTGTGGTCATTTTGACACAAGGATGAATGTTGAAATAAACATTTGACAGTGTTTAACAAACCCTATCTAATTTTATACATGTGTTATCAATAGCCATTCACCAGGAAAGCATGATTTTGACACAAGGATGAATGTTGAAATAAACATTTGACAGTGTTTAACAAACCCTATCTAATTTTAGACATGTGTTATCAATAGCGATTCACCAGGAAAGAAAGCATGTCTAATCTGAAACAGAGGCTATTTAGTCTTAAAAAAAGATGTAAACATTATCTTTTTGTCACCTGCACTGACCTGTGTGACCTGTGGTCATTTTAAAGCATGGAGGAATGTTGAAATAAACATTTGACAGTGTTTAACAACCCTATCTAATTTTAGACATGTGTTGATCATAGCATTTCACAAAGAATGTGAAAAGAAGAAATAAAATTTATTTGCTTTTAATATTAAGTACATGTAGAATCAGTATAAATTTGATACAAGAAATTATACTAAAAAGAGGTGTGTCTATGTGGGAGGTTTTTTTTCAGTTGGGAGGGGTTGTGCAGGGGGAGAATGCTTCTGTGCAAGAGCTGTGTGATTAGCACACATTATCTACAGACAGCAGTTTTTGCAGGGAGAATACTTCTATCTGTGTAAGAGATATGTGAATTAGCTCATATTTTCTCCAGCATGTATCAGACAAACTGCATGTTGAACACTTTTTAGATTCAAAAAGACTGTATAGCTTAACAACTTTTGGTTAATTAAGAAAGATACAAAATATCTTCTCTGTCTAATGATCGAGTCCCATTACGCAGAGAAGATATCTATTTTTATATCTTCTCTGCGTAATGCCCTCGGACATTACGCAGAGAAGATATTTTGTATCTTTTTTTTTTCTTAATAGCCTTATTAGGAATACATTGAATTAAAATGTGTTCTGTTTTGTTTTTTGTTTTGTTTTAAATTTAAATGCATTGAAATGTTACAAAATATCAGTTAAATGATACATAAAACATTAACACAATACTATTTAAAATAAAATTATATTGTTTATTATTTTAACATTAAAATAAATGTTAAAATGCTCTAAAAAGAAGCCATTAAAGGGAATTATTTTAACATTAAAATAAATGTTAAAATGCTCTTAGAAGAAGCCATAAAAGGGGCGTAAAATATGGAAAATAGTGGGCGGGTAGGGTGGAAATATTGGGAGGAGAGTGGGCGGGGATCTGCATATAAAGGGGCGGGGATCTGCCTATAAAGGGGCGTGAATCTGTCTATAAAGGGGCGTGAATTTGCCTATAAAGGGGCGGGGATTTGCCTATAAAGGGGCGTGGTTTGCATATAAAGGGGCGTGGTACCTGTCACATTAAGTTTGACGAGATATCCCTATTTGTACTACTCATATTACACTGAACATAGATAGATGATAGATATTCTGAATACGCTTTTTCTTAAAATGACACTAAAATCAAAATTAAAGGGATAGTAAAATCCAAATTAAACTTTCATGATTCAGATAGGTCATGTAATTTTACACAACTTTCTAATTTACTTCTATCATCAAATTTGCTTTGTTCTCTTGGTATTCTTTGTTGAAACATATGCTAATTTCTAAGCCCTTGAAGGCCGCCTCTTATCTGAATGCATTTGACCATTTTTCACAGCTACAGGGCGTTAGTTCATGTGTTTCATATAAATAACATTGTGCTCATGCACATAGTTATTTAAGAGCACTAATTGCCTGAAATGCAAGTCTGTCAAGAGTTCTGAGATAAGGAAGCAGTCAGCAGAAGCTCAGATACAAGGTTATTACAGAGGTAAAAAGTATATTTCTATAACAGTTTTGGTTATGCAAAACTGGGGAATGGTAAATAAAGGGATTATCTATCTTTTTAAACAATAACATTTTTGGGGTTAACTATCCCTTTAAACATACATGCAATTTTTTTTTAATTTTTTTTCCAGTTTACTTCCATTATCAAATTGTGCACAGTATTTTGATGTTCACACTTTTTGATGCATTCGTTCCTACTGAGCATGTGCAAGAGTTCACAATAAAAATGTCTATATGTCTGGTGTTCAGCTGATGGCTGTCACATGATACAAGGGCAAAAAAAAATCAAAGAAAACATTTATCAGAAAAAGTCTACTACTTATGTAAAATCCAAAGTAAGTGTTACTGCATTTTCTATTTGATTCTGCATTTGTTGTTTACAAATTAGACTGTATTCAATGGTTCTTTAAAGAAAGTTTTTTCGTTTTTGAAGTTACAAAAAATTATTTTGTATCTATAGGACCCACAGATGCAATAACCACACAAGGAGAATATGGACACCATCCTTAAAGTGAATGTAAAGTTTAATGAGAAATTGCCTGGTTTTTAAAAAATACAGTGGCACTTTTTATTCATTAAACTTTACATTTCAGTGTTTTTTTAAATACTTGCCTTTTACTTTAGGAAACCCAGACCAGTGATTCTCTGCCCGCAGCTCCTCTGTACGTAGCACAGCAATGACGAAACCGGCATCCTCCAATCATGACGTGCACCCCGGAGTGTCCAGCTCGCGAGGCCACGCAATGATTGGAGGAAGCCGGTTTTTTTTCATCGATATGCTAAGTATAGCATGAGAAGCGGGTCGGAGGATCCCCGGTCTGGGTTTCCTAAAGAAAAAGTTAACGGCTAGATTACGAGTTTTACATTATGAGGGGTGCGGTACTAACTTGCACGTTATTGTCACCGGTCACCTACAGCGCTGGTATTACAGGTTTTCCTAAACCCGGCATTAAAAGGCAAGAAGTGAGCGTAGAGCAAAATTATGCTCCATACAGCACTCCTTAAGTCAGCGGTGAGCTGGTTGTATGTGCTCGTGCACGATTTCCCCATAGACATCAATGGGGAGAGCCGGCTGAAAAAAAGCCTAACACCCTAACATGAACCCCGAGTCTAAACACCCCTAATCTTACACTTATTAACCCCTAATCTGCCGCCCCGACACCTACATTATACTTATTAACCCCTAATCTGCCGCTCCGGACATCGCCGACACCTACATTATACTTATTAACCCCTAATCTGCTGCACCCAATGTCGCCGCAACCTACCTACACTTATTAACCCCTAATCTGCCACCCTCAAACTAAATAGTTACCTATAAAATAAACCATATGTTAGCTATAATATAACTAATAGTTACATTGTATCTAACTTAGGGTTTATTTTTATTTTACAGGCAACTTTGTATTTATTTTAACTAGGTAGAATAGTTACTAAATAGTAGTATTTACTAACTACCTAGCTAAAATAAATACAAATTAACCTGTAAAATAAAACCTAACCTAAGTTTCACTAACACCTAACACTACACTACAATTAAATAAATTACCTAAATTAAATACAATTACCTAAATTACAAAAAATAATTTAGGTAATTCTTTAAGTGACGTCATTCAAGATGGCGTCCCTTAGATTCCGATTGGCTGATATAATTCTATCAGCCAATCGGAATTAAGGTTGAAAAAAAATCAATAGGATTGAACTTCAATCCTATTGGCTGATCCAATCAGCCAATAGGATTGAGCTCACATTCTATTGGCTGTTCCAATTAGCCAATAGAATGCGAGCTCAATCCTATTGGCTGATTGCATCAGCAAATAGGATTTTTTCAACCTTAATTCCGATTGGCTGATAGAATTCTATCAGCCAATTGGAATCTAAGGGACGTCATCTTGGATGACGTCACTTAAAGAAACATTCATTCGGGAAGAAGACTTTGTTGGAAGAGGATGCTCCGCGCCGGATGTCTTGAAGATGGACCTACTCCGTGCCGGATGGAGGAAGATAGAAGATGCCGTCTGGAGGACCATTTCTCCATGCTTGGATCAAGACTTCTCCCGGCTTCGTTGAGGATGGATGTCGATTTTTCAAAACTGTAAGTGGATCTTCAGGGGTTAGTGTTAGGTTTTTTTTAAGGGTTTATTGGGTGGGTTTTATTTTTAGGTTAGGGTTTGGGCTGCAATAGAGCTAAATGCCCTTTTAAGGGCAATGCCCATCCAAATAGGGAGCTTAGGTTTTTTTAGTTAGGGTTTTATTTGGAGGGTTGGTTGTGTGGGTGGTGGGTTTTACTTTTGGGGGGTTGTTTGTATTTTTTTTTTCAGGTAAAAGAGCCGATTTCTTTGGGGCAATGCCCTGCAAAAGGCTATTTTAAGGGCTATTGGTAGTTTAGTTTAGGCTAGGGTTTTTTTTTTATTTGGGGGAGCTTTTTTATTTTGATAGGGCTATTAGATTAGGTGTAATTCGTTTAAATAATATCTAGTAATTTGTTTTTTATTTTGTGTAATTTAGTGTTTGTTTGTTTTTTGTAATTTAGGTAAATTTATTTAATTTATTTAATTGTAGTGTAGTGTTAGTGTAACTTAGGTTAGGTTTTATTTTACAGGTAAATTTGTATTTATTTTAGCTAGGTAGTTAGTAAATAGTTATTAACTATTTAGTAACTATTCTACCTAGTTAAAATAAATACAAACTTGCCTGTGAAATAAAAATAAACCCTAAGATAGATACAATGTAACTATTAGTTATATTGTATCTAGCTTAGGGTTTATTTTATAGGTAAGTATTTAGTTTTAAATAGGAATTATTTAGTTATTAATAGTAGGTTTGATTTAGATTTAATTTAATTATATTTAAGTTAGGGGGTGTTAGGGTTAGACTTAGGTTTAGAGGTTAATAAATGTAGTATAATGGCGGCAACGTTGGGGGCGGCAGATTAGGGGTTAATAATTTTATGTTAGTGTTTGCGATGCGGGAGGGCCTCGGTTTAGGGGTTAATAGGTAGTTTATGGGTGTTAGTGTACTTTTTAGCACTTTAATTATGAGTTTTATGCTACAGCTTTGTAGTGTAAAACTCATAACTACTGACTTTAGAATGCGTTAGGAATCTTGCAGGATAGGCTGTACCGCTCACTTTGTAATACCGGCGCAATGGAAGTCCCATTGAAAATAGACTATACGGAAATTGCGTAAGTTGATTTGCGGTAAGGCCAAAAAAGTGTGCGGGACAGCTGTACCTATCAGACTCGTAATAGCAGCGGTAGTAAAAAAGTAGCGTTATGAGGCTTAACGCTGCTTTTTTACTCATAACACAAAACTCGTAATCTAGCCGTAAGTCTTTTAAAAAAACGCTGAAAAGTAAATTTTATTGAAATGAAAGTGCCCATTTTTAATAGTATTTTTAAAAACCAAGCACTCATTCATTAAAATTTACATTCACTTTAAGCAACTAAAAGATCAAACCAAACAGTTGTATTTAGTTCAGGGGAGTAAAATAGTTCTATTTGTGTCCCACAAGCTGAATTAGTCATTAGAAAAACTAGAAATTATTAATCAAATAAAAGCAATTTTTATATCTTGGGCCAAATGCCTGGATAATACTTACAAAGTGAATCCAGAGCTGACCACTACCTTCTTTAAAGGGACACTAAACCCAAAATATTTTTTTCATGATTCAGGTAGATAATATAATTTTAAACAATATTCAATTTTACTTCTATTATGTAATTTGCTTAATTCTTTAGATATCCTTTGTTGAAGAAATAGCAATACACATGGGTGAGCCAATCACAAGAGGCATCTATGTGCAGCCACCAATCAGCAGCTAATGAGTCTATCTAGATATGCTTTTCAGCAAAGGATATGAGGAGAATTAAGCAAATTAGATAATAGAAGTACATTATAAAGTTGTTTTAAATGACATGTTCTTTTGAATTCATGAAAGAAAAAAAATGTGGGTTTCATGTCCATTTAAGGGTTTTCTGAGTACTGCACCTCTTTCTACTCCTAGCGATGTCCATCCTAATAAGTTGGACAGGTAAAAAAAACATAATTTATGTAAGAACTTACCTGATAAATTCATTTCTTTCATATTAGCAAGAGTCCATGAGCTAGTGACGTATGGGATATACATTCCTACCAGGAGGGGCAAAGTTTCCCAAACCTCAAAATGCCTATAAATACACCCCTCACCACACCCACAATTCACTTTAACTAATAGCCAAGAAGTGGGGTGATAAAAAAGTGCGAAAGCATATAAAAATAAGGAATTGGAATAATTGTGCTTTATACAAAATCATAACCACCACAAAAAAGGGCGGGCCTCATGGACTCTTGCTAATATGAAAGAAATGAATTTATCAGGTAAGTTCTTACATAAATTATGTTTTCTTTCATGAAATTAGCAAGAGTCCATGAGCTAGTGATGTATGGGATAATGACTACCCAAGATGTGGATCTTTCCACACAAGAGTCACTAGAGAGGGAGGGATAAAATAAAGACAGCCAATTCCTGCTGAAAATAATCCACACCCAAAATAAAGTTTAACGAAAAACATAAGCAGAAGATTCAAACTGAAACCGCTGCCTGAAGTACTTTTCTACCAAAAACTGCTTCAGAAGAAGAAAATACATCAAAATGGTAGAATTTAGTAAAAGTATGCAAAGAGGACCAAGTTGCTGCTTTGCAAATCTGGTCAACCGAAGCTTCATTCCTAAACGCCCAGGAAGTAGAAACTGACCTAGTAGAATGAGCTGTAATTCTCTGAGGCGGAGTTTTACCCGACTCAACATAGGCAAGATGAATTAAAGATTTCAACCAAGATGCCAAAGAAAAAGCAGAAGCTTTCTGGCCTTTTCTAGACCCGGAAAAGATAACAAATAAACTAGAAGTCTTACGGAAAGATTTCGTAGCTTCAACATAATATTTCAAAGCTCTAACAACATCCAAAGAATGTAACGATTTCTCCTTAGAATTCTTAGGATTAGGACATAATGAAGGAACCACAATTTCTCTACTAATGTTGTTGGAATTCACAACTTTAGGTAAAAATTCAAAAGAAGTTCGCAACACCGCCTCACAAGAAAGAGCAGATAATTCAGAAACTCTTCTGGCAGAAGAGATGGCCAAAAGGAACAAAACTTTCCAAGAAAGTAATTTAATGTCCAATGAATGCATAGGTTCAAACGGAGGAGCTTGAAGAGCTCCCAGAACCAAATTCAAACTCCAAGGAGGAGAAATTGACTTAATGACAGGTTTTATACGAACCAAAGCTTGTACAAAACAATGAATATCAGGAAGAATAGCAATCTTTCTGTGAAAAAGAACAGAAAGAGCATAGATTTGTCCTTTCAAAGAACTTGCGGACAAACCCTTATCTAAACCATCCTGAAGAAACTGTAAAATTCTCGGTATTCTAAAAGAATGCCAAGAAAAATGATGAGAAAGACACCAAGAAATATAAGTCTTCCAGACTCTATAATATATCTCTCGAGATACAGATTTACGAGCCTGTAACATAGTATTAATCACAGAGTCAGAGAAACCTCTTTGACCAAGAATCAAGCGTTCAATCTCCATACCTTTAAATTTAAGGATTTCAGATCCTGATGGAAAAAAGGACCTTGTGACAGAAGGTCTGGTCTTAACGGAAGAGTCCACGGTTGGCAAGAGGCCATCCGGACAAGATCCGCATACCAAAACCTGTGAGGCCATGCCGGAGCTACCAGCAGAACAAACGAGCATTCCTTCAGAATCTTGGAGATTACTCTTGGAAGAAGAACTAGAGGCGGAAAGATATAGGCAGGATGATACTTCCAAGGAAGTGATAATGCATCCACTGCCTCCGCCTGAGGATCCCGGGATCTGGACAGATACCTGGGAAGTTTCTTGTTGAGATGGGACGCCATCAGATCTATTTCTGGAAGTTCCCACATTTGAACAATCTGAAGAAATACCTCTGGGTGAAGAGACCATTCGCCCGGATGCAACGTTTGGCGACTGAGATAATCCGCTTCCCAATTGTCTATACCTGGGATATGAACCGCAGAGATTAGACAGGAGCTGGATTCCGCCCAAACCAAAATTTGAGATACTTCTTTCATAGCCAGAGGACTGTGAGTCCCTCCTTGATGATTGATGTATGCCACAGTTGTGACATTGTCTGTTTGAAAACAAATGAACGATTCTCTCTTCAGAAGAGGCCAAAACTGAAGAGCTCTGAAAATTGCACGGAGTTCCAAAATATTGATCGGTAATCTCACCTCCTGAGATTCCCAAACTCCTTGTGCCGTCAGAGATCCCCACACAGCTCCCCAACCTGTGAGACTTGCATCTGTTGAAATTACAGTCCAGGTCGGAAGCACAAAAGAAGCCCCCTGAATTAAACGATGGTGATCTGTCCACCATGTTAGAGAGTGTCGAACAATCGGTTTTAAAGATATTAATTGAGATATCTTCGTGTAATCCTTGCACCATTGCTTCAGCATACAGAGCTGAAGAGGTCGCATGTGAAAACGAGCAAAGGGGATCGCGTCCGATGCAGCAGTCATAAGACCTAGAATTTCCATGCATAAGGCTACCGAAGGGAATGATTGTGACTGAAGGTTTCGACAAGCTGCAATCAATTTTAGACGTCTCTTGTCTGTTAAAGACAGAGTCATGGACACTGAATCCATCTGGAAACCCAGAAAGGTTACCCTTGTCCGAGGAATCAAAGAACTTTTTGGTAAATTGATCCTCCAACCATGATCTTGAGAAAACAACACAAGTCGATTCGTATGAGATTCTGCTAAATGTAAAGACTGAGCAAGTACCAAGATATCGTCCAAATAAGGAAATACCACAATACCCTGTTCTCTGATTACAGACAGAAGGGCACCGAGAACCTTTGTAAAAATTCTTGGAGCTGTAGCTAGGCCAAACGGCAGAGCCACAAACTGGTAATGCTTGTCCAGAAAAGAGAATCTCAGGAACTGATAATGATCTGGATGAATCGGAATATGTAGATATGCATCCTGTAAATCTATTGTGGACATAAAATTCCCTTGCTGAACAAAAGGCAAGATAGTCCTTACAGTTACCATCTTGAACGTTGGTATTCTTACATAACGATTCAATATTTTTAGATCCAGAACTGGTCTGAAGGAATTCTCCTTCTTTGGTACAATGAAGAGATTTGAATAAAACCCCATCCCCTGTTCCAGAACTGGAACTGGCATAATTACTCCAGTCAACTCTAGATCTGAAACACATTTCAGAAATGCTTGAGCTTTTACTGGATTTACTGTGACACGGGAAAGAAAGAATCTCTTTGCAGGAGGTCTCATCTTGAAACCAATTCTGTACCCTTCTGAAACAATGCTCTGAATCCAAAGATTGTGAACAGAATTGATCCAAATTTCTTTGAAAAAACGTAACCTGCCCCCTACCAGCTGAGCTGGAATGAGGGCCGCACCTTCATGTGGACTTAGAAGCAGGCTTTGCCTTTCTGGCTGGCTTGGATTTATTCCAGACTGGAGATGGTTTCCAAACTGAAACTGCTCCTGAGGATGAAGGATCAGGCTTTTGTTCTTTGTTGAAACGAAAGGAACGAAAACGATTATTAGCCCTACTTTTACCTTTAGATTTTTTATCCTGTGGTAAAAAAGTTCCTTTCCCACCAGTAACAGTTGAAATAATGGAATCCAACTGAGAACCAAATAATTTGTTACCCTGGAAAGAAATGGAAAGTAAAGTTGATTTAGAAGCCATATCAGCATTCCAAGTTTTAAGCCATAAAGCTCTTCTAGCTAAAATAGCTAGAGACATAAACCTGACATCAACTCTGATAATATCAAAAATGGCATCACAGATAAAATTATTAGCATGCTGTAGAAGAATAATAATATCATAAGAATAATGATGTGTTACTTGTTGCGCTAAAGTTTCCAACCAAAAAGTTGAAGCTGCAGCAACATCAGCCAAAGATATAGCAGGTCTAAGAAGATTACCTGAACACAGATAAGCTTTTCTTAGAAAGGATTCAATTTTCCTATCTAAAGGATCCTTAAACGAAGTACCATCTGACGTAGGAATAGTAGTACGTTTAGCAAGGGTAGAAATAGCCCCATCAACTTTAGGGATTTTGTCCCAAAATTCTAATCTGTCAGACGGCACAGGATATAATTGCTTAAAACGTTTAGAAGGAGTAAATGAATTACCCAATTTATCCCATTCTTTGGAAATTACTGCAGAAATAGCATTAGGAACAGGAAAAACTTCTGGAATAACCACAGGAGCTTTAAATACCTTATCCAAACGTTTAGAATTAGTATCAAGAGGACCAGAATCCTCTATTTCTAAAGCAATTAGTACTTCTTTAAGTAAAGAACGAATAAATTCCATTTTAAATAAATATGAAGATTTATCAGCATCAACCTCTGAGACAGAATCCTCTGAACCAGAAGAGTCATCAGAATCAGAATGATGATGTTCATTTAAAAATTCATCTGTAGGGAGAGAAGTTTTAAAAGATTTTTTACGTTTACTAGAAGGAGGAATAACAGACATAGCCTTCTTTATGGATTCAGAAACAAAATCTCTTATATTATCAGGAACATTCTGCACCTTAGATGTTGAAGGAACTGCAACAGGCAATGGTACTTTACTAAAGGAAATATTATCTGCTTTAACAAGTTTGTCATGACAATCAATACAAACAACAGCTGGAGAAATAGCTACCAAAAGTTTACAGCAGATACACTTAGCTTTGGTAGATCCAGCACTAGACAGCGATTTTCCTGTAGTATCTTCTGACTCAGATGCAACGTGAGACATCTTGCAATATGTAAGAGAAAAAACAACATATATATAAAGCAAAATTGATCAAATTCCTTAAATGACAGTTTCAGGAATGGGAAAAAATGCCAAAGAACAAGCTTCTAGCAACCAGAAGCAATGAAAAATGAGACTTAAATAATGTGGAGACAAAAGCGACGCCCATATTTTTTCGCGCCAAATAAGACGCCCACATTATTTGGCGCCTAAATGCTTTTTGGTGCCAAAATGACGCCACATCCGGAACGCCGACACTTTTGGCGCAAAATAACGTCAAAAAAATGACGCAACTTCCGGTGACACGTATGACGCCGGAAACGGAAATGAATTTTTGCGCCAAAAAAGTCCGCGCCAAGAATGACGCAATAAAATGAAGCATTTTCAGCCCCCGCGAGCCTAACAGCCCACAGGGAAGAGTCAAATTTTTGAAGGTAAGAAAAAATGATTAAATCAAATGCATTATCCCAAATATGAAACTGACTGTCTGAAAAAAAGGAAAGTTGAACATTCTGAGTCAAGGCAAATAAATGTTTGAATACATATATTTAGAACTTTATAAACAAAGTGCCCAACCATAGCTTAGAGTGTCACAGAAAATAAGATTTACTTACCCCAGGACACTCATCTACATGTTTGTAGAAAGCCAAACCAGTACTGAAACGAGAATCAGCAGAGGTAATGGTATATATAAGAGTATATCGTCGATCTGAATAGGGAGGTAAGAGATGAATCTCTACGACCGATAACAGAGAACCTATGAAATAGACCCCGTAGAAGGAGATCACTGCATTCAAATAGGCAATACTCTCCTCACATCCCTCTGACATTCACTGCACGCTGAGAGGAAAACCGGGCTCCAACTTGTTGCGGAGCGCATATCAACGTAGAATCTAGCACAAACTTACTTCACCACCTCCATCGGAGGCAAAGTTTGTAAAACTGAATTGTGGGTGTGGTGAGGGGTGTATTTATAGGCATTTTGAGGTTTGGGAAACTTTGCCCCTCCTGGTAGGAATGTATATCCCATACGTCACTAGCTCATGGACTCTTGCTAATTTCATGAAAGAAAAAGAGAGTTGGGCCTAAGTATTATCCAAGGATATTAACCAAGGTATAGAAATTGCTTGCATTTGTACTGTTTATAAATTTCTCCATAAAAAAAAAAAAGAAAAAGAAAAAATGTAAATATTTGAATGTATTTTTGTGAATTATAGTGTTTGAAAACACCCTGTAAACAATACTTCTCACATCTAAATCAACATCGGTCAAGTAGAGACCCTTTGACCCCTATTCCTCTAAAATCAGTGAAAAGTGGAAAACAAAATTCCTCTATGGGATCAATATCTTTTTTTTCTCTTAGTGGGCGAATTTTTCCAGAAAAAAACCCTGAAAATTATATTAGTGTTCTACAGACATGTATATGTCAGACATGATATGTTCTACAGACATTATATGTCAAGCTGTTTCCCAATCAAGCACCCATCTAACTCCCCTGTCCCCTTTAAGATTCAGATTTTACTTGTAAACAATAACATAATTTATGTAAGAACTTACCTGATAAATTCATTTCTTTCATATTGGCAAGAGTCCATGAGCTAATGACGTATGGGATATACAATCCTACCAGGAGGGGCAAAGTTTCCCAAACCTCAAAATGCCTATAAATACACCCCTCACCACACCCACAATTCAGTTTAACGAATAGCCAAGTAGTGGGGTGATAAAGAAAGGAGTAAAAAGTATCAACAAAGGAATTTGGATATAATCTTGCTTTATACAAAAAAATCATAACCACCATAAAAAGGGTGGGCCTCGTGGACTCTTGGCAATATGAAAGAAATAAATTTATCAGGTAAGTTCTTACATAAATTATGTTTTCTTTCATGTAATTGGCAAGAGTCCATAAGCTAGTGACGTATGGGATAGCAGATACCCAAGATGTGGAACTCCACGCAAGAGTCACTAGAGAGGGAGGGATAAAAATAAAAACAGCCATTTTCCGCTGAAAAAATGAATCCACAACCCAAAATATAAGTTTATTCTCATAAATGAAAGGAAAAAACAAATCAAAAGCAGAAGAATCAAACTGAAACAGCTGCCTGAAGAACTTTTCTACCAAAAACTGCTTCTGAAGAAGCAAAAACATCAAAACGGTAGAATTTATTAAAAGTATGCAAAGAAGACCAAGTTGCTGCTTTGCAAATCTGATCAACTGAAGCTTCATTCTTAAAAGCCCACGAAGTAGAGACTGATCTAGTAGAATGAGCTGTAATTCTCTGAGGCGGGGCTTGACCCGACTCCAAATAAGCTTGATGAATCAAAAACTTTAACCACAAAGTCAAGGAAACAGCAGACGCCTTCTGACCTTTCCTAGAACCAGAAAATATAACAAATAGACTAGAAGTCTTCCTGAAATCTTTAGTAGCTTCAACATAATATTTCAAAGCTCTTACCACATCCAAAGAATGTAAGAATCTCTCCAAAGAATTCTTAGGATTAGGACACAAGGAAGGGACAACAATTTAAATGAAGTCCGCAAAACCGCTGTATCCTGATGAAAAATCAGAAAAGGAGATTCACAAGAGAGAGCGGATAACACTTTCCAAGAAAGTAGTTTAATGTCCAAAGAATGCATAGGCTTAAACGGAGGAGCCTGTAAAGCCTTCAAAACTAAATTAAGACTCCAAGGAGGAGAGATTGATTTAAAGACAGGCTTGATACGAACCAAAGCCTGCACAAAACAATGAATATCAGGAAGTTTAGCAATCTTTCTGTGAAATAAAACAGAAAGAGCAGAGATTTGTCCTTTCAAGGAACTTGCAGACAAACCTTTATCCAAACCATCCTGAAGAAACTGTAAAATTCTAGGAATTCTAAAAGAATGCCAAGAGAATTTATGAGAAGAACATCATGAAATGTAAGTCACTGAGTCAGAGAAACCTCTTTGACTAAGCACTAAGCTTTCAATCTCCATACCTTCAAATTTAATGATTTGAGATCCTGATGGAAAAACGGACATTGAGATAGAAGGTCTGGCCTTAGTGGAAGTGGCCAAGGTTGGCAACTGGACATCCGGACAAGATCTGCATACCAAAACCTGTGAGGCCATGCTGGAGCTACGAGCAGCACAAACGATTGCTCCATGATGATCTTGGAGCTCACTCTTGGAAGAAGAACTAGAAGCGGGAAAATATAAGCAGGTTGATAACACCAAGGAAGTGTCAATGCATCTACTACTTCTGCCTGAGGATCCCTGGACCTGGACAGGTACCTGGAAAGTTTTTTGTTTAGATGAGATGCCAGCAGATCTATTTCTGGAAGCCCCCACATCTGAACAATTTGAGAAAACACATCTGGGTGGAGAGACCATTCTCCCGGATGTAAAGTCTGACGACTGAGGTAATCCGCTTCCCAATTGTCTATACCTGGGATATAAACCGCAAAAATTAGACAAGAGCTGCATTCCGCCCAAACAAGTATCTGAGATACTTCTTCCATAGCTTGAGGACTGTGAGTCCCACCCTGATGATTGACATATGCCACAGTTGTGACATTGTCTTTCTGAAAACAAATGAATGGTTCTCTCTTCAACAGAGGCCAAAATTGAAGAGCCCTGAGAATCGCACAGAGTTCCAAAATATTGATTGGTAATCTCGCCTCTTGAGATTTCCAAACTCCTTGTGCTGTCAGAGATCCTCAAACAGCTCCCCAACCTGAAAGACTCGCATCTGTTGTGATCACAGTCCAGGTTGGACGGACGAAAGAGGCCCCTAAAATTATACGATGGTGATCTAACCACCAAGTCAGAGAAAGTCGAAACATTGGGATTTAAGGATATTAATTGTGATATCTTTGTATAATCCCTGCACCATTGGTCCAGCATACAAAGCTGGAGAGGTCTCATATGAAAACAAGCAAAGGGGATCACGTCCGATGCTGCAGTCATGAGACCTAAAACTTCCATGCACATAGCTACTGAAGGGAATGACTGAGACTGAAGGTTCCGACAGGCTGCAACCAATTTCAAACGTCTCTTGTCTGTTAGAGACAAAGTCATGGACACTGAATCTATCTGGAAACCTAAAAAGGTGACCCTTGTCTGAGGAATCAAATAACTTTTTGGTAAATTGATCCTCCAACCATGTCTTCGAAGAAACAACACTAGTTGATTTGTGTGAGATTCTGCAGAACGTAAAGACTGAGCGAGTACCAAGATATCGTCCAAATAAGGAAACACCGCAATACCCTGCTCTCCGATTACAGAAAACAGGGCACCTAGAACCTTCGAAAAGATTCTTGGAGCTGTCGCTAGGCCAAAAGGAAGAGCAACAAATTGGTAATGCTGGTCTAGAAAAGAGAATCTCAGGAACTGATAATGATCTGGATGAATCGGAATATGAAGATATACATCCTGTAAGTCAATTGTGGAATATAATGCCCTTGCTGAACAAAAGGCAGAATAGTCCTTATAGTCACCATTTTGAAAGATAGTACTCTTACATATCGATTCAAAATCTTTAGATCCAAAACTGGTCTGAATGAATTCTCTTTCTTTGGGACAATGAATAGATTTGAATAAAATCCCAGACCCTGTTCCTGAAAAGGAACTGGCATGATTACCTCTGATAACTCCAAGTCTGAAAGAATGCCAAGAGAATTTATGAGAAGAACATCATGAAATGTAAGTCACTGAGTCAGAGAAACCTCTTTGACTAAGCACTAAGCTTTCAATCTCCATACCTTCAAATTTAATGATTTGAGATCCTGATGGAAAAACAGACCTTGAGATAGAAGGTCTGGCCTTAGTGGAAGTGGCCAAGGTTGGCAACTGGACATCCGGACAAGATCTGCATACCAAAACCTGTGAGGCCATGCTGGAGCTACGAGCAGCACAAACGATTGCTCCATGATGATCTTGGAGCTCACTCTTGGAAGAACTAGAAGCGGGAAAATATAAGCAGGTTGATAACACCAAGGAAGTGTCAATGCATCTACTGCTTCCGCCTGAGGATCCCTGGACCTGGACAGGTACCTGGAAAGTTTTTTGTTTAGATGAGATGCCAGCAGATCTATTTCTGGAAGCCCCCACATCTGAACAATTTGAGAAAACACATCTGGGTGGAGAGACCATTCTCCTGGATGTAAAGTCTGACGACTGAGGTAATCCGCTTCCCAATTGTCTATACCTGGGATATAAACCGCAGAAATTAGACAAGAGCTGCATTCCGCCCAAACAAGTATCATAGATACTTCTTCCATAGCTTGAGGACTGTGAGTCCCACCCTGATGATTGACATTTGCCACAGTTGTGACATTGTCTTTCTGAAAACAAATCAACGGTTCTCTCTTCAACAGAGGCCAAAATTGAAGAGCCCTGAGAATCGCACAGAGTTCCAAAATATTGATTGGTAATCTCGCCTCTTGAGATTTCCAAACTCCTTGTGCTGTCAGAGATCCTCAAACAGCTCCCCAACCTGAAAGACTCGCATCTGTTGTGATCACAGTCCAGGTTGGACGGACGAAAGAGGCCCCTAAAATTATACGATGGTGATCTAACCACCAAGTCAGAGAAAGTCGAAACATTGGGATTTAAGGATATTAATTGTGATATCTTTGTATAATCCCTGCACCATTGGTCCAGCATACAAAGCTGGAGAGGTCTCATATGAAAACAAGCAAAGGGGATCGCGTCCGATGCTGCAGTCATGAGACCAAAAACTTCCATGCACATAGCTACTGAAGGGAATGACTGAGACTGAAGGTTCTGACAGGCTGCAACCAATTTCAAACATCTCTTGTCTGTTAGAGACAAAGTCATGGACACTGAATCTATCTGGAAACCTAAAAAGGTGACCCTTGTCTGAGGAATCAAATAACTTTTTGGTAAATTGATCCTCCAACCATGTCTTCGAAGAAACAACACTAGTTGATTTGTGTGAGATTCTGCAGAACGTAAAGACTGAGCGAGTACCAAGATATCATCCAAATAAGGAAACACCGCAATACCCTGCTCTCCGATTACAGAAAACAGGGCACCTAGAACCTTCGAAAAGATTCTTGGAGCTGTCGCTAGGCCAAAAGGAAGAGCAACAAATTGGTAATGCTGGTCTAGAAAAGAGAATCTCAGGAACTGATAATGATCTGGATGAATCGGAATATGAAGATATGCATCCTGTAAGTCAATTGTGGAATATAATGCCCTTGCTGAACAAAAGGCAGAATAGTCCTTATAGTCACCATTTTGAAAGATAGTACTCTTACATATCGATTCAAAATCTTTAGATCCAAAACTGGTCTGAATGAATTCTCTTTCTTTGGGACAATGAATAGATTTGAATAAAATCCCAGACCCTGTTCCTGAAAAGGAACTGGCATGATTACCTCTGATAACTCCAAGTCTGAAACACACTTCAGAAAAGCCTGAGCCTTTACTGGGTTTACCGGAATGCGTGAGAGAAAAAATCATCTCACAGGCGGTCTTACTCTGAATCCTATTCTGTACCCCAGAGAGACAATACTCTGAATCCAATGATTTTGGACCGAATTGATCCAAACATCTTTGAAAAATTTTAATCTGCCCCCTACCAGCTGAGCTGGAATGAGGGCCGCACCTTCATGCGGACTTGGGGGCTGGTTTTGATCTCTTAAATGGCTTGGATTTATTCCAATTTGAAGAAGGCTTCCAATTGGAAGCAGATTCCTTGGGGGAAGGATTAGGTTTCTGTTCCTTATTTTGACGAAAGGAACGAAAATGGTTGAAAGCTTTAGATTTACCCTTAGGTTTTTTATCCTGAGGCAAAAAAACTCCCTTCCCCCCAGTAACAGTTGAAATTATTCAATCCAAATGAGAACCAAATAATGTATTACCTTGGAAAGAAAGAGATAGCAATCTGGATTTAGAAGTCATATCAGTATTCCAAGATTTGAGCCACAAAGCTCTTCTAGCTAAAATAGCTAAAGACTTACAGGCCCATTTATCAAGCTCCGTACGGAGCTTGAAGGGCCGTGTTTCTGGCGAGTCTTCAGACTCGCCAGAAACACAAGTTATGAAGCAGCGGTCTAAAGACCGCTGCTCCATAACCCTGTCCGCCTGCTCTGAGTAGGCGGACAGGAATCACCGGAAATCAACCCGATCGAATACGATCGGGTTGATTGACAGCTCCCTGCTGGCGGCCGATTGGCCGCGAGTCAGCAGGGGGCGGCGTTGCACCAGCAGCTCTTGTGAGCTGCTGGTGCAATGTTAAATGTGGAGAGCGTATTGCTCTCCGCATTTAGCGAGGTCTTGCGGACCTGATCCGCAGTGTCGGATCAGGTCCGCAAGCCCTTTGATAAATGGGCCCCATAGATTTAACATCAATTTTGATGATATCAAAAATGGCATCACAAATTAAATTATTAGCATGTTGAATTAACTTAACAATGCTAGACAAATCATGGTCCGATACTTGTTGCACTAAAGTATCCAACCAAAAAGTTGAAGCAGCTGCAACATCAGCTAAAAAAATTGCAAGGCTAAGAAGATGACCTGAATATAAATAAGCTTTCCTTAGATAAGATTCAAGTTTCCTATCTAAAGGATCTTTAAAAGAAGTACTATCTTCCGTAGGAAGTTTATAAACAGGAGGTTTATAAACAGAATTTAAATGTTTACTAGTTTTAATATCAAGAGGACTAGTTTCCTCCATATCAAATGTAATCAACACTTCTTTTAACAAAGAACGAATATACTCCAATTTAAATAAGAGGATTTATCAGTGTCAATATCTGAGGCAGGATCTTCTGAATCAGGATAATTCAGTATGTTGCTGGTCATTTGAAATTTCATCAACCTTATGAGAAGTTTTAAAAGACCTTTTACATTTATTAGAAGGCGGAATGGCAGACAAAGCCTTCTGAATAGAATCAGAAATAAATTATTTTAAATTTACAGGTATATCTTGTGCATTAGCTGTTGAGGGAACAGCAACATATAATGAACTACTACTGATAGATACATTATCTGCATGTAAAAGTTTATCATGACAACTATTACAAACCACAGCTGGAGGTATAATCTCCACAAGTTTACAACAAATGCACTTAGCTGTGGTAGAACTGTTATCAGGCAGCAGGGATCCAGCAGTGAATTCTGAGACAGGATCAGATTGAGACATCTTGCAAATGTAAGAGAAAAAAACAACATATAAAGCAAAATTATCTATTTCCTTATATGGCAATTTCAGGAATTTGAAAAAATGCAAACAGAATAGCCCTCTGACATAGAAAAAGTCAAGAGGCAAATAGGAATGGGGTCTAAAATAATGAAAATATTTGGCGCCAAGTATGACGCACAACAAACAGAAAAATATTTTTTGACGCCAAAAACATCCGGGAACGACAAACTCTCGTCATAGATGACGCAACCTTGTGAAAGGACCCGGCGTCAACTAAGACGCCGTAAATGAGTAATTTGCGTCAACGAACGTAACTTCGCGCCAAAAAAAATCTTGCGCCAAGAATGACGCAATAAACTTTAGCATTTTGCGCCCTTGCGAGCCTAATTCTGCCTGCGATTTAGAAAAATTACAGTAATTTGAAAAAAGACTACACCCCAGGTAAGAAATACATTTCTAAAAAATGCATTTCCCAGATATGAAACTGACAGTCTGCAAAAGGAAATATACTGAAACCTGAATCATGGCAAATATAAGTACAATACATATATTTAAAACTTTATATCAATACATAAAGTGCCAAACTATAGCTGAGAGTGTCTTAAGTAATGAAAACATACTTACCTGAAGACACCCATCCACATATAGCAGATAGCCAAACCAGTACTGAAACAGTTATCAGTAGAGGTAATGGAATATGAGAGTATATCGTCGATCTGAAAAGGGAGGTAGGAGATGAATCTCTACGACCGATAACAGAGAACCTATGAAATAGATCCCCGTGAGGAAAACCATTGCATTCAATAGGTGATACTCCCTTCACATCCCTTCACATCCCTCTGACATTCACTGTACTCTGAGAGGAAACAGGCTTCAAAAATGCTATGAATCGCATATCAACGTAGAAATCTTAGCACAAACTTACTTCACCACCTCCATAGGAGGCAAAGTTTGTAAAACTGAATTGTGGGTGTGGTGAGGGGTGTATTTATAGGCATTTTGAGGTTTGGGAAACTTTGCCCCTCCTGGTAGGATTGTATATCCCATACGTCACTAGCTCATGGACTCTTGCCAATTACATGAAAGAAAGAGATATTTTTCTCTAAAAATTCCACCCTTGCTTCAGATTTCCTAGATAAGACACTGAGCATAGGAGGACACCTGAATTTAAAGGGACAGTTTACTCAAAAGTTTTCTCCCCTTTAATTTGTTCCCAATGATCCACTTTACCTGCTGGAGTTGGAGTGTATTAAATTGTTTACAAGTATTTCATTTACCCTTATATTGGCATTTAAATTAGTTTATTCAGCCTGTGGTATCCCCACCTATCCTGAAAGTTTCTGGCCTTAGGTCCAAGGAGGAATCAAATCAATTCTCTTGATATTAAAATCATAAAGGTACCAAATGGAACTTTGTCAACCAACATTTACAGAAAAGAAACAGCAACTAATACTTTATTGCATCATATCAGTGCCCATGTTTAAAACACCTTAAGGGCAATTCCAAAAGGAGAATTTATCAGATTGAGACGAAATTGTTCAGATCATCAGAAATTCAAACAAGAATCTGTAAATCTATCCAACAGGTTACGTGAAGGAGGCTATAACAATATATCCATCAAAACAGCACGCTAATATGCATTAAAAAACAAACATGAGGGGCGGAGCCAAGCCGTGCTGGGACATGGCCGTTTTTGTGTGAAGCTCCGTTACAGTTGCAGCTCAATTAACTGGAGGCGAAATGGTGGAGACCCTGACTCTTTCTAAAAACACTTCCCTAACAACTTGGAGGAGACCCGGAGCAGAGTAGACCCTCTCCTTGCAGCAGCACCCACTTTCTTCCTACTTAAAATCGAAGGAGCCCATATACCTAACAAAGTCCCGGTCGCCATCTTGGACCGGCCCTCACTTTGCAGTGACACAATCTAGGCGACAGCTCACCATACCCGAGCCTAACCGGGCACCCATTACAGCAAAAAGCCCGCATACATACTTGAGAGCCCTTACGGTGGACCCACCCCCGGCTGGTTGGAGTGGCGGATTGCCGGGGAGATCTGGAAGCGCTCCGGTTGCGCTGCATGCGTAACACACACGTGGGGCCTGAAACCAACGGAGAAAAGCCTGCCGCAGCACAGAGGTGAGAACACATCTAACCTTGTTCTTAATACAAGAATCGGAGGGCATGATTAAAAAGGCAGATACCTGACTTATATGGGCTTCAATTAGAGAGACTTGCATATAACGTACAACAGGCCCCACAGCAGCCCTGAATTATTGCTGGGACTTGTAAGCAATACGCTTGTGATAATCATAACAGCTAAAGTACAACTGGGGACATTTATTATAAAACCAACACAAACTAACCTGTATACCTAACTACAGATGCTCTAAAACAGAGGCCATATTATATCTATACTTTGAGGAGGCCTGATGCACAGAGGGCATCACACTACACAATATAAGGCTACTTAAAATTTAATACATAAAAAAGCTGAACATTTTACTGCACAGAACAAGATCCTTATACTTAATACCCACGCAACTGTGTTATTAGAGAAAGGAAGGATTCTAAGAGGCTCTATCCTACACCCTCAGGAGGCTTACAAAATGTCACAACGTAAAGGCCCTAAACCAGATAAGGCCGCCAAATTAACAACGTCCACTTTTTTTCCATCCCTCAGATCCCAACCCCACAGAGACTTCCCAATCACAAGAGCAGTCTCACCCTGAGATGCAAATAGAATATTCACCCTCACATTACAAGTCCTTATTGGCCCTGCCGTCACAAATAGCGGATCTCCCCTCCAAATCAGATTTCGAATCGCTAAAATCCTTCATAAAAGGGGAGATGAGGGAGCTAAAGAAGGACTTAAATGACATGAGCTCCAGAATTGACTACATAGAGGAGGGACAGGAGACGCTTAATTCTATAGTTAGCACAAATTCAAAACAGCTATCCATACAGGACTCCATGGTACAGTCCCTGCAAGAAAAATTAGAAGATCTAGACAACCGAGGGAGAAGGAACAACCTCAGGATTAGGGGTATCCCTGAGGAGGTATCCCAAGAGCAGTTAAAATCATACGTCAGAGAGCTGTTCCAATCCCTGCGCCCCAGATCAACCCCCTTGCAACAAGACAACATCGAAAGGATTCATAGAGCACTCAGACCGCCTTCCAAACCTCCAGCCCCACACAGAGATGTGATTATGAGGTTCCTAAGATTCACAACTAAAGAAGAAATTTGGCAAGTGGCGAGAACAAGACGATCCATATCATTTAGAGATCATACCCTACAAATATTCCAAGACCTTTGCCCACAGACCATACAGAGGAGGAAGGAGGTTAGATTCCTCACTAAAGCCCTACAAGAACATGACATCAGATATCGTTGGGGCTATCCCTTCAGTCTGATTATCAGCCATTACGGCTCACAGATTATATACAAGACTTTCCAAGACCTGGATACCGTGACAAAGAAGTTGAACATTACCATTGAGCCCCCAGCTGACAACATTTTGGAGACGTCATCAAAGCACCCGGATACCGCGCAAGACCCCCCCAGGGAGCAGCGACTTCAGTGGAACAGGGTTCACCCCAAAAGAAGGAAAACAGACGCTCCTCCCCTGGGCCCTTCACACCCACAAGATCCCTAATGCACACCTTATTTGACCATTTTGGTCTGGATGTGGACCCTCAGCCACTGTAATATTTTGTTCACGCGGGGGTGGCACCCCCAGCCTTATTTTTCTTGGACTGTTCCAGATCCTGGGTATTGGGTAAGAAATAGAAAGCTGACGAATAGCAGCTGATATAGTTGATAACAAAATTTATGCTTACCTGATAAATTACTTTCTCCAACGGTGTGTCCGGTCCACGGTGTCATCCATTACTTGTGGGATATTCTCCTCCCCCACAGGGAAAGGCAAGGAGAGCACACAGCAAGAGCTGTCCATATAGTCCCTCCCAGGCTCCGCCCCCCCAGTCATTCGACCGACGGTTAGGAGAAAAAAAGGAGAAACTATAGTGTGCCGTGGTGACTGTAGTGTATAGAGAAAGAAATTCTTCAAACCTGATTAAAAAACCAGGGCGGGCCGTGGACCGGACACACCGTTGGAGAAAGTAATTTATCAGGTAAGCATAAATTTTGTTTTCTCCAACATTGGTGTGTCCGGTCCACGGTGTCATCCATTACTTGTGGGAACCAATACCAAAGCTTTAGGACACGGATGAAGGGAGGGAGCAAATCAGGTTACCTAAACAGAAGGCACCACGGCTTGCAAAACCTTTCTCCCAAAAATAGCCTCCGAAGAAGCAAAAGTATCAAATTTGTAGAATTTGGACAAAGTGTGCAGAGAAGACCAGGTCGCTGCCTTACATATCTGATCAACAGAAGCCTCGTTCTTGAAGGCCCATGTGGAAGCCACAGCCCTAGTAGAGTGAGCTGTGATTCGTTCAGGAGGCTGCCGTCCGGCAGTCTCGTAAGCCAATCGTATGATGCTTTTCAGCCAAAAGGAAAGAGAGGTAGCAGTAGCTTTTTTGACCTCTCCTCTTGCCAGAATAAACTACAAACAGAGAAAACGTTTGTCTGAAATCCTTTGTTGCTTCTAAATAGAACTTTAAAGCACGGACTACATCTAAATTGTGTAACAAGCGTTCCTTCTTTGAAACTGGATTCGGACACAAAGAAGGCACAACTATTTCCTGGTTAATATTCTTGTTGGAAACAACCTTTGGAAGGAAACTAGGTTTAGTACGCAAAACAACCTTATCTGAATGGAACACCAGATAGGGCGGATTACACTGCAGAGCAGATAATACAGAAACTCTTCTAGCAGAAGAATAGCAACCAAAAACAGAACTTTCCAAGATAACAACTTGATATCTATGGAATGTAAGGGTTCAAACGGAACCCCTTGAAGAACTGAAAGAACCAAATTTAGACTCCAGGGAGGAGTCAAGGGTCTGTAAACAGGCTTGATCCTGACCAAAGCCTGAACAAAAGCTTGAACATCTGGCACAGCTGCCAGTCGTTTGTGTAACAAGACAGATAAAGCAGAAATCTGTCCTTTTAGAGAACTCGCTGATAATCCCTTATCCAAACCTTCTTGGAGAAAGGAAAGGATCCTAGGAATTTTAATCTTACTCCATGAGAATCCCTTGGATTCACACCAACAGATATATCTTTTCCATATTTTATGGTAATCTTTCTAGTCACAGGTTTTCTGGCTTGTACCAGAGTATCTATCACAGAATCCGAAAACCCACGCTTAGACAAAATCAAGCGTTCAATTTCCAAGCAGTCAGCTGGAGAGAAACTAGATTTGGATGTTCGAATGGACCTTGTACTAGAAGATCCTGTCTCAAAGGTAGCTTCCATGGTGGAGCCGATGACATATTCACCAGGTCTGCATACCAAGTCCTGCGTGGCCATGCAGGAGCTATCAAAATCACCGAGGCCTTCTCCTGTTTGATCCTGGCTACCAGCCTGGGAATGAGAAGGAACGGTGGAAACGCATAAGCTAGGTTGAAAGTCCAAGGCGCCACTAATGCATCCACTAGAGTCGCCTTGGGATCCCTGGATCTGGACCCGTAGCAAGGAACCTTGAAGTTCTGATGAGACGCCATCAGATCCATGTCTGGAATGCCCCATAATTGGGTCAACTGGGCAAACACCTCCGGGTGGAGTTCCCACTCCCCCGGATGAAAGGTCTGACGACTCAGATAATCCGCCTCCCAGTTTTCCACTCCTGGGATGTGGATCGCAGACAGATGGTAGGAGTGATCCTCCGCCCATTTGATGATCTTGGTCACCTCTCTCATCGCCAGGGAACTCCTTGTTCCCCCCTGATGGTTGAAGTAAGCAACAGTCATGTTGTCTGATTGGAATCTTATGAATCTGGCCTTTGCTAGTTGAGGCCAAGCCCGGAGAGCATTGAATATCGCTCTCAGTTCCAGGATGTTTATCGGGAGAAGAGACTCTTCCCGAGACCATAGACCCTGAGCTTTCAGGGAATCCCAGACCGCGCCCCAGCCTAATAGACTGGCGTCGGTCGTGACAATGACCCAGTCTAGTCTGCGGAAGCTCATTCCCTGGGACAGGTGATCCTGAGTCAGCCACCAACGGAGTGAGTCTCTGGTCTTCTGATCTACTTGAATCACTGGAGACAAGTCTGTATAGTCCCCATTCCACTGTTTGAGCAAGCACAGTTGAAATGGTCTTAGATGAATTCGCGCAAAAGGAACTATGTCCATTGCTGCAACCATCAACCCTACTACTTCCATGCACTGAGCTATGGAAGGCCGTAGAACAGAGTGAAGAACTTGACAAGCGTTTAGAAGCTTTGACTCTCTGACATCTGTCAGGAAAATCTTCATTTCTAAAGAATCTATTATTGTTCCCAAGAAAGGGACTCTTGTTGACGGAGACAGGGAACTTTTTTCTATGTTCACCTACCACCCGTGAGATCTGAGAAAGGCTAGAACAATGTCTGTGTGAGCCTTTGTCTTTGAAAGAGACGACGCTTGAATTAGGATGTCGTCCAAGTAAGGTGCCACTGCAATGCCCCTGGGTCTTAGAACCGCTAGAAGGGACCCGAGCACCTTTGTGAAAATCCTTGGAGCAGTGGCTAGTCCAAATGGGAGAGCCACAATAGGTAATGTTTGTCCAGAAAGGCGAACCTTAGGAACTGATGATGATCTTTGTGGATAGGAATATGCAGATACGCATCCTTTAGATCCACGGTAGTCATAAATTGACCCTCCAGAATTGGTCTGAAAGTTCCCTCTTTTTTTGTGAACTACGAACAGTTTTGAGTAAAACCCCTGACCTTGTTCCACAGTTTGAACTGGGAGTATCACTCCCATCTTTAACAGGTCTTCTACACAATGTAAGAATGCCTGTCTCTTTACTTGGTTTGAAGATAAGTGAGACATGTGGAACCTTCCCCTTGGGGGTAGTTCCTTGAATTCTAGAAGATAACCCTGAGAGACTATTTCTAGTGCCCAGGGATCCTGAACATCTCTTGCCCAAGCCTGAGCAAAGAGAGAGAGTCTGCCCCCTACTAGATCCGGTTCTGGATCGGGGGCTACCTCTTCATGCTGTCTTGGTAGCAGCAGCAGGTTTCTTGGCCTGTTTACCCTTGTTCCAGCCTTGCATTGATTTCCAAGCTGGTTTAGTCTGGGAAGCGTTACCCTCTTGTCTAGAGGCTGCCGAGTTGGAAGCCGGTCCGTTCCTGAAATTGCGAAAGGAACGAAAATTGGACTTATTCTTAGCCTTGAAAGGTTTATCTTGTGGGAGGGCATGGCCCTTTCCCCCAGTGATGACTGAAATAATCTCTTTCAATTCTGGCCCAAAAGGGGTCTTACCTTTGAAAGGGGTATTAAGCAATTTTGTCTTGGAAGATACACCCGCCGACCAAGACTTTAGCCAGAGCGCTCTGCGCGCCACAATTGTAAACCCTGAATTTTTTGCCGCTAACCTCGCTAACTGCAAGCGGCGTCTAAAATAAAGGAATTAGCTAACTTAAGTGCGTAAATTCTGTCCATGACTTCCTCATACGGAGTCTCCCTACTGAGCGACTTTTCCAGTTCCTCGAACCAGAACCACGCCTCTGTAGTGACAGGAATAATGCACGAAATAGGTTGAAGGAGGTAACCTTGCTGTACAAAAATCTTTTTAAGCAAACCCTCCAATTTTTTATCCATAGGATCTTTGAAAGCACAATTGTCCTCAATAGGAATGGTCGTGCGCTTGGCTAGAGTAGAAAACTCCCCCTCGACCTTAGGGACTGTTTGCCATGTGTCCTTCCTGGGGTCGACCATAGGGAACAATTTCTTAAATATAGGAGGAGGGACAAAAGGTATGCCTGGCTTCTCCCACTCCTTATTCACTATGTCCGCCACCCGTTTAGGTATCGGAAAAGCATCAGGGTGCACCGGGACCTCAAGGAACTGTCCATCTTGCACAATTTTTCTGGGTTGACCAGATTGTCACAATCATCCAGAGTAGATAGCACCTCCTTAAGTAATGCGCGGAGATGCTCTAATTTAAATTTAAATGTCACAACATCAGGTTCTGCCTGCTGAGAAATTCTTCCTGTATCATAAATTTCCCCATCTGACAAACCCTCCCTCACTGCCACTTCAGATTGGTGTGAGGGTATGACAGAAAAATTATCATCAGCGCCCTCCTGCTCTACAGTGTTTAAAACAGAGCAATCGCGCTTTCTCTGAAATGCTGGCATTTTGGATAAAATATTAGCTATGGAGTTATCCATTACTGCCGTCAATTACTGCATAGTAACAAGCATTGGCGCGCTAGAAGTACTAGGGGTCGCCTGCGCGGGCATAACTGGTATAGACACAGAAGGAGATGATGTAGAACTATGTCTACTTCCTTCATCTGAGGAATCATCCTGGGCAACTTTACAATTTGTGACAGTTCTGTCCTTACTTTGTTTGGACGCAATGGCACAATTATCACACTATATTTGAAGGGGGAACCACATTGGCTACCATACATACAGAACATGATCTATCTGAAGGTACAGACATGTTAAACAGGCTTAAACTGGTTAATAAAGCACAAAAACCGTTTTAAAACAAAACCGTTACTGTCTCTTTAAATGTTAAACAGGGCACACTTTATTACTGAATATGTGAAAAACTATGAAGGAATTATCCAATCTTTACCAAATTTTCACCACAGTGTCTTAATACATTCAAAGTATTGCACCCCAATTTTCAAGCTGTTAACCCTTAAAATGTGGAAACCGGAGCCGTTTTTAATTTTAACCCCCTTACAGTCCCAGCCACAGCCTTTGCTGCAACTTCACCAATCCCAGGGGGGTATATGATACCAAATGAAGCCTTCTAGGAACGTTTTTAGTGGATTCCAGACCCTCACACATGCAGCTGCATGTACTGAACTCAAAATTAACTGCACAGTAATGGCGCGAAAATGAGGCTCTGCCTACTACAGAGAAAGGCCCTTCCTGACTGGGAAGGTGTCTTAATAAGTGCCTGGTGCTAAAAACGTTCCCCAATGTTATAAAAGTGTGAAATACAACTTCAAACTGCATATAATACTTAAATAAAGCAATCGATTTAGCCCCTAAAAGTGTCTACCAGTTTATAGCCCATAATAAGCCCTTTATTCTGTTTGAGACTAAGAAAATGGCTTACTGATCCCCATGAGGGAAAAATGACAGCCTTCCAGCATTACACAGTCTTGTTAGAAATATGGCTAGTCATACCTTGAGCAGAAAAGTCTGCAAACTGTTCCCCCCAACTGAAGTTATCTCATCTCAACAGTCCTATGTGGAAACGGCAAACGATTTTAGTAACTGCTGCTAAAATCATAATCCTCTCACAAACAGAAATCTTCATCTCTTTCTGTTTCAGAGTAAATAGTACATACCAGCACTATTTTAAAATAACAAACTCTTGATAGAAGAATAAAAAACTACAACTAAACACCACAAACTCCTCACCATCCCCGAGGAGATGCTACTTGTTCAGAGCGGCAAGGAGAATGACTGGGGGGGCGGAGCCTGGGAGGGACTATATGGTCAGCTCTTGCTGTGTGCTCTCCTTGCCTTTCCCTGTGGGGGAGGAGAATATCCCACAAGTAATGGATGACACCGTGGACCGGACACACCAATGTTGGAGAAATACTGTTATTGTTGTACTTCTGTTCTGTTTTGTTTCCAGGTTTTTTACTCTCTTTTTGGACTGGCAGAGCCAGTATCACAGACAATGGACATCTTTAGGTTTAATTTTCGCAAAGTATTTAAAGATGATAACAGTTGATGTTAACATGAAGCACTAGATATATGAGAGAGTGGCACCGTTTGAGTTTCATTTGCCTGATATACCCCAGTCTTATCCATACCTACTCTCCTCCTTGCTCCATCTTCCTTCCCCCCCTTGCCCCCTCCGCTTTCCCCCTCCTCCTGCAGGTCTCTACCAGAAACCTCTAAATAACTTATGTATAGTCATCAAGAGCATTATGCAACTACAGGTACTCCCCAGCCAAGGTGTATAGTTCTAGAAATGCACTTTTTGTTAGTTTTGTTTATAATTTTTGTTTATTTTCTGTTGCTATGATTCTACTTGCCGCATGTGTTCTGCCTCATGCCTTTTATTTGTTGTTGCTGCTCATAACCGCCATGATCTACAAAGCTGAACTGTACATGACATCTGTAATTTCATTTTTACCACTCCACATTAATGTTGAAAGATAGGTCTAATTTAAAAATACTCTCTCATAACGTCAAGGGGTTTAATATCCCACAAAAAAGATCCATTGCCTTTAGAGATTATAAAAGGCTCTGTTGTGATATTGTAATGCTACAGGAGACCCATTTCAGAATAGGAAGGGAACCCCGTGCCTCCTTTAAGAAATTTGGCACTGCTCACTTTTCTTCTGATAGTTCTAAACGTAATGGAGTTTGCATAATGATTGGTAAAAACGTCCCATTCCAGGTGACATTGGTCAATAAAGATAAAATGGGGAGATATTTAATAATCTCAGGGATGTGGAATCATAAACATATAACCTTAGCTAATGTCTATGCCCCTGGCATGGGTGACTCCGGTTTCTTCCATCAGCTTTGTAATAGGCTCCTGGAGTGTCCCGGAGGTGCCCTGGTTATGGGCGGTGATTTTAATGTTGCCTTGGATCCTGCTGTGGATTGCTCTACTGGAAAGTCGTCGGTCCCCAGCAGGACTTTGAAATTAATTAAATCCAAACTATCTGCCCTTGCCGTCCATGACATCTGGCGACTCCACCACCCAACTACAAAAGACTACACTTTTTATTCCCACCCACATCAAAGCTATTCTAGAATAGACTACATAATGACAGATGTCACCAGTCTAGCACATGCCCGAAACTCAGACATTTATCCCATAACGTGGTCAGACCACGCCATGATTAGCTGCACCTTTGATTTCCCTACCCATGCCCCCTACTCAAGATATTGGAGGCTGGATGAATCCCTCCTAAAGGACCCACTGATACACATCCAACTAACAAAGTCTATAGAAGACTACTTTAAGGCAAACAACACACCTGATATGTGCCAACAACATATTTGGAACGCTCATAAATGCGTACTCAGGGGCGAGTTGATTGCCTTGAAAGCATCCAAACTGAAACAACAGCAACATTACTTGGCTTCCCTACTCACAGACTTAACTAAACTTCAAGACATACACAAAAGGTTCCCTAAAGACCACTCACTTCTTGAAAGCCTAGAACATAAGCGAATGCAACTCAATTGTTATCTTGGGAAAGAGGCCAAGCGCAAAGCACTTTTCCTCAAAAAAACATATTACGAGGGGGCCAACAAACAAGGTAAACTTTTGGCCAGACAGCTCCGGAAAAAAACTCTTAACAGGTATATTTTACACATCAGAGACGACAGGGGGAATGATCGGCATACATCAAAAGACATAGCGGATAGCTTTAGGAACTACTACAATTCACTATACAATTTATCTACAGACATACCCCCACCAACGAGTGTAGCTATTCAGGACTACTTGATACAATTAAACCTACCCAAAATTAGTGAAGAACAGAGTACCAAATTAGACACGCCCTTTTCAGCAGAAGAGATCAAGTTAGCGATTAAGTCACTGAAAACTGGGAAATCCCCAGGACCGGATGGGTTTAGTAATGCCTACTATATAACTTTTAAAGACCTTTTGATACCACATCTTTTAGCATATTTTCATAGTATAGACCAGGATAAACCTTTTCCCCCCTTGGCACTGCAGGCCACTATATCGCTAATCCCGAAACCAAACAAACCTAGTATATCAATCCCAAATTATAGACCGATATCTCTTCTGAATTCCGATATTAAGATTTTCGCCAAGCTTATAGCCAATAGACTAAATTTAATCTTACCCGAACTTATACATCAAGACCAAGTAGGCTTTGTACCTTACCGTGAGGCGAGAGACAATACGGTGCGCAACTTACACCTGTTATGGCATGCTAAAACGACCCAAACCCCCTCAATTTGGATCTCCACTGACGCCGAAAAGGCCTTCGACAGAGTCGGATGGCCTTTTCTACAGGCGACGTTACAGACCTTCGGCCTCAGTGAAAAAACTATACATAGAATATTCGCGCTATATAACAAACCCAACGCCAAAATTGCTCTCAACGGAATTCTGTCGCCTCCACTCCAAATCAAAAATGGCACCAGGCAGGGGTGCCCTTTGTCCCCCTTGCTTTTTACTTGCCTCATTGAAACCCTAGGGACTAAAATTAGATTAAATAAAAATATCCAGGGCCTAAGAGTAAACGGAGATGAATACAAGATGTCACTCTTCGCAGATGATATCCTTTTTTCCCTAACAGAGCCAGTGGAGTCAATACCCCACTTGTTGGAGGAACTAGCGGTATTTCATGACCTCTCAAATTTTAAAATTAATCAAAGTAAATCTGAAATGTTAGGTGTAGCCATTAGCCCTCAAATGGAAGACGCTATTACAAAAATATGCCCGTTCAAATGGAAGAAAGACTCCCTGAAATATCTAGGGATTCATTTAGCAGATAACTTTGACATGCTGTTCAAATTAAACTATGTTACCATTAAAAATGCCCTAACGCGAGACCTCTCTTCTTGGACCAGGAAGCCTTTGTCCTGGCTAGGGAGGATTAATACAATTAAAATGAACATTTTCCCACGATTGTTATACATTATGCAGACACTCCCTATTCAAATACCTAGTACATACATTACACAGATACAACAGCTATTTGGCTCGTTCATTTGGAACAGACGTCCCCCTAGGATAAATAAAAACATAATGTCACGTCCAATAACCCAAGGAGGACTGGGAGTCCCGGATATCGACTCCTATCGAAGGTCCATATTTCTCCAAAGAATTTTGGACTGGAGGATCCACAGGGGCCATAAGAGATGGATCTCCCTAGAAGAGAACCTAAATGTGGGCTATAACCTTCCTTCTATTTGCTGGAACCCTAAGTTCCACTTACTCTGTAAACAAATTAGTAACCCAATTACTCAAGAAACACTAAGAATTTGGGATTCTACTAATAAGACTAACCCATATTTGTCCTCTTGTCTAGGCCCATTGACATCAATCATTCACAATAACGAGTTCTCTCTATTATCCTTAGTCAGGAAAACAGACACACAGACCAGAGACGAAGAAGTTCTGCTTATGTCCCTCACTAGTAATGACCAAATAAGATCCCAGGAACAGTTAGTGGACGCTGGCTATGGCTGGGCTGAAAATTGGTTTACATACAGATGGACACATCATTATATCATGACACATCAACAATCCATAAACATGACATGGCCTTTGACCAACATTGAGAAAGTATACACTGCCACACCACCAGTTAAACATAGCCTTTCACACATTTACAATATCCTTACCCAGTTGCCACCGGGCAACCTTCCACGCTCTATTGAGATGTGGGAGAGGGAGCTAGGGATAATCATTACCCCACAGACGGCGACAAACATCTTCCATAACACCAAATCTGCCTCCACATCAGCATCCATTAAGGAGCTAAACTATAAAATATTACATGGCTGGTACTTGACTCCCAAAAGGATCCATAAACTTTTTCAACAATCACCCAATCGCTGCTGGCGTTGTGGCCATGTAGGTAGTGGTTTGAGTCACATGTGGTGGTGGTGCTCCCAGATGAACATGTTATGGCGATCCATAATCAGTGAGATAGAATTCATTTTTCACACTGTTCTTCCACTAGACCCTCTAATATGGCTGTTAAACAAACCAGTCAAACTGCCCCAACCCCACTATAAACCACTTTTAAAAATCATGATAAACAGTTTGAAGGTTCTGATAGCACAAAATTGGAGATCACCAGAGATCCCCTCCCTGCACCTGTGGCGTAGCAAGGTCACGGACTTGATTGAATTAGAAGAGTACGGTTCTTATCTGCATGATAGACGAGAGCAATTCACTGAATTACAAGCGACTTGGGAAAATCATATTAAAAATATAAAGTTTCAACATATGCCACTTGACAACGAATAGAGATATAGGAATTGTTACTTACACAGAGCAGACCTTCTTAGGAGTACAGTTTATGATCACCCCTTTTTTTCTTAAATAGAGCTGTTTATGTATTGAGATAGGCATCAAGACACAGCGGCGGTTGATATTACTAGATTTATAATGTTTATTTTTATTTTTTGTTAAGAAGAAGAAAAAGATTAAAATGAGAATCCAGGATGCATGATTTCTACTATTGAAACTTCCAAACACGGGGTGGCCCTGTACCCCCCCGCAGCACTGACCAAATGATTGTTATTATTGTATAATTTTGCATGTGTATTGTGCTGATCTCTTTGTATTATGGATTCTTAATAAAAACGATTTGAAAAAAACAAAAAAACAAACAAACATGAAAGTCTTCTGCAGCTCAAAAATAAACCTATGGACAACACAATAAGATTAATCACCACTTTTATCCTTAAATGCAAAAAGTTATTGACATAGTCAATAGTAACTGGCATATTTTGCACCATGATCCTCTCCTATCTACACACATAGGCGAAAGAGTATCTGTGGGATATAAAAGGCCAAAAAATCTGAGACATATTAGTCATGAGTCACTATATCCACAAACCCAAAAAAGATACACCAAAGAAGGGCATGTTCCAATGTGGGACCTGCAGTACATGCCCTAAAGTTTGGAAAATAAAATCCATAAATGATACATATGATCAAATACACCATCATCTGACCACTTATTTCTCATGCACAACCATAGGGTTTATCTACATCCTTAAATGTCCATGTGATTTATTCTATGTGGGAATGACGACAAGACTGGTCAGAGTCCGCATATTGGAACACTGCAGAGGAATCCGCAATGCCGAAAATGAACTAAAAAAAAGGCAAAATGATTACCAATGTTGCCAGGCATTTTTACCATAAACATAATGACAATGACAGCACTTTAAAATTTGCTGTCATCCAACAAGCCTCTTTAGGTATAAGAGGTGGAAATCTTGAAAGAACATTATTGCAAATGGAATGTAAGTGGATCCATCTGCTCAATACTGTGAAGCCCTATGGCATGATGACAATAACAACAATACAGTAAACCTATAAAACACATTGCATTTTCTATGTGAAATTCTTTCAACTTGATTTTCTATACAATTAATACACTTTTTACATTTTAATATTGAGCATACTACTGTATGTAAAAACAACCCACTTTCTCTTCACATTATTAACTATCGGCTAGATTACGAGTTTTGCGTTATACTGAAAAAGCAGCGTTATCAGGTTATAACGCTGCTTTTTCACTACCGCTGGTATTACGAGTCTTGCAGATTTTAAAGTCAGTAGTTATGAGTTTTACACTACAATGCTGTAGCATAAAACTCATAACTAAAGTGTTACAAAGTACACTAACACCCATAAACTACCTATTAACCCCTAAACCGAGGCCCTCCCACATCGCAAACACTAAAATTAAAATATTAACCCCTAATCTGCCTCTCCGGACATCGCCGCCACTATAATAAACATATTAACCCCTAAACAGCCGTACTCCCGCCTCGCAAACACTAGTTAAATATTATTAACCCCTAATCTGCTGTCCCTAACATCGCCGCCACCTACCTACATTTATTAACCCCTAATCTTCCACCCCCAACATCGCTGCCACTATATTAAATTTATTAACCCCTAAATCTAAGTCTAACCCTAACACCCCCTAACTTTAATATAATTAAAATAAATCTAAATAAAACCTACCATTAATAACTAAATAATTCCTATTTAAAACTACATACTTACCTATAAAATAAACCCTAAGCTAGCTACAATATAACTAATAGTTACATTGTATCTAGCTTAGGGTTTATTTTTATTTTACAGGCAAGTTTGTATTTATTTTAACTAGGTAGAATAGTTATTAAATAGTTATTAACTATTTAACTATTTAATAACTACCTAGCTAAAATAAATACAACTTTACCTGTAAAATAAAACCTAACCTAAGTTACACTAATACCTAACCTAACCCTACAATTAAATAAATTACCTAAATTAAATACAATTAAATAAATTAAATAAAATGACCTAAATAGTGGTGTTTTTTTTGTAATTTAGATAATTTTATTTAATTTAGGTAATTTATTTAATTGTAGGGTTAGGTGTTAGTGTAACTTAGGTTAGGTTTTATTTTACAGGTAAATTTGTATTTATTTTAGCTAGGTAGTTATTAAATAGTTAATAACTATTTAATAACTATTCTACCTAGTTAAAACACAAACTTGCCTGTAAAATAAAAATAAACCCTAAGTTAGCTACAATGTAACTATTAGTTATATTGTAGCTAGCTTAGGGTTTATTTTATAGGTAAGTATTTTGTTTTAAATAGGAATAATTTAGGTAATAATAGTAGGTTTTATCTAGATTTATTTTAATTATATTTAAGTTAGGGGGTGTTAGGGTTAGACTTAGATTTAGGGGTTAATAAATTTAATATAGTGGCGGCGACGTTGAGGAGGCAGATTAGGGGTTAATGATATTTAACTAATGTTTGCGAGGCGGGAGTGCGGCAGATTAGGGGTTAATATGTTTATTATAATGGCGGCGATGTCCGGAGCGGCAGATTAGGGGTTAATAAGTATAATGTAGGTGTCGGCGATGTCTGGCGGCAGATTAGGGGTTAATAAGTGTAAGATTAGGGGTGTTTAGACTCAGGGTTCATGTTAGGGTGTTAGGTGTAAACATAAAATGTGTGTTCCCCATAGGAATCAATGGGGCTGCGTTACTGAGTTATACGCTGCTTTTTTGCAGGTGTTAGACTTTTTCTCAGCCGGCTCTCCCCATTGATGTTTATGGGGAAATCGTGCACGTACAACCAGCTCACTGCTGACTTAAGCAGCGCTGGTATAGGAGTGCATTGTGGAGCTAAATTTTGCTCTACGCTCACTTTTTGCCTGTTAACGCCGGGTTTGTAAAAACCTGTAATACCAGCACTGCAGGTAAATGAGCGCTGACAATAAAGTGCACGTTAGCAACGCCCCCATTACCGCAAAACTTGTAATCTGGCCGATAGAATTCCCCCAGTCACACATACACTCTTAGTCAAACTTGTTTAAAGTGAATTCTATAAACTCTATTTTTTGCAAAAATTTTTGCGTAATAATTTTTTTGAGTCCTAAATAAATCTCAATCAGATTTGTAGCCTTGTCACCATATCAGCAGCAACTCTAATTTAACACTTTTTACCACCAACCATATTTTATTTCGTTATCTTCAGTTCACATTTTTATAATAATATCACAGGTTCCATTTAAAGGGACAGTCAAGTCCAAAAAAACTCATGTTTCAAATAGGGCATGTCATTTTAAACAACTTTCCAATTTACTTTTATCACCAATTTTGCTTTGTACTCTTGGTATTCTTAGTTGAAAGCTAAACCTAGGAAGGCTCATATGATAATTTCTAAGCCCTTGAAGTCCGCTTTTTATCACATGCTTTTTTATTTGATTTTCACAACAAGGGAGAGCTAGATCATGTAAACCATATAGATAACATTGTGATCATGCACATGGATTGTGGCAGACACTGCACTAATTGGCTAAAATGAAAGTCAATAGATTATAAATAAAATGTCATGTGATCAGGGGGCTGTCAGAAGATGCTTCGATACAAGGTAATCACAGAGGTAAAAAGTATATTAATATAACTGTGTTGGTTATGCAAAACTGGGGAATGTGTAATAAATGGATTATCTTTTTAAACAACAAAAATTCTGGTGTTGACTGTCCCTTTAACTTAAGTCTGGTATAATAATTTTCACTTCAGACAATACAGCTTTCATTCTCATATATGTTTTATAAAGAAACATTAATAACTTGCCTCTATTAGCGGATTGACCTGAATTGTTTAATGTAATTATTTTTTCATCTCTAAGGATACAAATATCATCGCAGTAAATATATTCAGCTTTCACTATGTAATCACTACAGTACTCTGACTTATGTATATTGCCATAAAAACTCTGAATACAATCAAGCATAAACCATGTATATCCTCATGACAACCTATTCTCCTAAAACACAACCTGCATCATTTGATAGACAGGCGCCAAAACCAATCAACAGATCTAAAGGCGATTGTTATTCAGCCTATCTCTGTTATTAGGGAGGGATAAGTCACAATTTAACCTCCTTGTTTGCAGCCCCGCGCACCCCTCTGAGGAAGCATAAGAGAAACGCGACCTCGTCAGAGGACTTCCGTTGTTACTTTTTAACTTGCTCTTTACTTAGTTGCCTAAAAATAATTTAAAATCAGTATTTATTATAAATTTGGAGCCTCTTATGCTACTGCATTCAGCCAGGGCAGTAGTTAGGACCATCGATAACACTGTTAAGACTAAAAATTTGCATTTAAAGTGAATATTCTTTATACTTGCCATATCAAAGGTACATCTTTATGGTTGCTGTTAAGTGCACCTAATTTATTGATAGATGACCGTTGGTAGCAATCAAACAGTCGATGCTACAAGACATTCTCTGATTCTCAAACCACACTTTAGTGTTGAATGGCAAACGCTAAACACTTAATAATTGATACTTTATAAATGCTTTAACAAACACTACTTAATACATACATTGAAGTAAATAATAACGCATCTTTGTGTTTCACTTATATATCTAGCACAGTTTATACTTTGCACTCTAACCAAGAGTTAGGACTACGGGTCGGTATTGCAAAGTGTAATTTCATAGCACTTTATTTAAAGTGGAATCTACCCAGTTAACTGCAACATGCAGAGTCAATACTTTTAAGAATAATTAACCCCCCGTATATTGCTAAGTTGGGACTTTACTTTATCAGTACATTGTGATAACATTGTTGGTAGCACACTAACAGGAAGTGATACAATATAGTTTTCCTTTATCTCTGATCCCACTAGGAAATACCTGTATACTCAGGTTTGCTCATTCGGCAAATCCTTTAACCAACAGCACCCAATGTATATATTGAAATAAAAATATTTTATTTGCCACAGTGTCTTACTGGCTATAATTACAGTTTACTTTCATACTGATTACATTCAGGCAACTAGTATTGTAGTGTTTTTAATCTATTGCAGGGCAGCAAATTCCAGTTTTCTCATTGCTGTCTACTAACATATGCTGTTAAAATACATCCAATAAAAGTTACATTTTAGTTATTTGTATATACTACACATGTGAATACTCACACTACTATTGTGCTATAGAGGCATTCTTGTTTACCTATTCTTTTGGGATTTTTGTTTAATTCTAAATTGTGCCTAAGCCCAACTACCTGTATTAACCTTAATATTAACTTTATGCATGCATGGTCTGCAGTTAGGAAACCCAATAAATAAATTTACTATCTCTCATTATAACTTCAAAGACTGAAACACAGGCATGATTCTGACCAAGGCCTGACAAAAGGATTGCACATCTGGCACGTCCGCCAGACGCTTGTGTAACAATATAGAAAATGCAGAAATCTGACTCTTCAGAATACTGACTGACAAACCCTTCTCCAGACCTTTCTGGAGAAAAAGACAAAATCCTAAGAATAATGACCTTACTCCTAGAGTAGCCTTTGGATTCACACCAATAAAAGGCATTTACACCATATCATATGGTAATTCTTCTAGTAACAGGCTTGCAAGTCTGAATCATGGTCCCAATGACCGACTCAGAAAAACCAAGCTTAGACTGAACTAAGCATTGAATCTCCAAGCAGTCAGCTTCAGTGAAATGAGATTTGGGTGAAGGAAGGGACCCTAAATTAAAAAGTCCTTCCTCAGAGGCAATCTCCAAGGCGGGAAAGACATCTCCACTAGGTCTGCATACCAGATCCTGCGGGCCACGCAGGAGCTATTAGAAGTACCGATGCTCTCTCCTGTTTGATACAAGCAATGACACATGGAAGGAAAGCAAAAATGGAGGAAATAGGTATGCAAGACTGAAATCAAAAGAAAAAACGCCTACAGGGCGGTCTGCGGATCACTTGACCTTGAACCGTGCCTTGGAAGCTGGGTGTTCTGCCGAAACGCCCTCAGAAGCCAACTCCTGAACCTCCCATTTGAGGGTTTACCTGGAGGACACCTCCGGATGGAGAGCCCACTGCATGGGATGAAATATCTGTTCAGAAGTCAGATTCCCAGTTGTCCACCACTGGAAAGTGGATGACAGACAGCAATTGTGAGCTTCTGCCTACTGACAATCCAAGTCACCTCCTCCATGGCTAAGGAACTCAGAGTTCCTCCCTGGTGGTTGATGTAAGCCATTGAGGCAATCTTGTCCAACAGGTACCAAGCTAAGAACGACTGAGGCCAAGCCATCAGCGCATTGTAAATCACTCTCAACTCCAAGATAATAAAGAGAGCAGACACTTCTGTGCCTCAAAAAAGTCCCAGACTGCTTCCCAGCCCAGCAGGCTGGCATCCGTGGTCACATCTCCCAGGAATGTCTCCAGAAGCACGTGCCCTGGGACAGATAGTCCTGAAAAACCACCACGGGAGAAAGTCTCTGAGACAGATCCGAATGTTCTCCATTTTATGGAAAAAAGCAAAGGGATGATGTCCATGGTAACCATCAGACCAATTCCCTCCATACATTAAGTCACTGAAAAGTGAAGGAAAATCAACTACAGCTAGATGCAAACTCCCAACCCTCTGGTTGCAAGATGGCTAATTTATCTACCGGACCACTAGAGCTTGCTGTTGGCAGGACAGTAGACTGCAGAGAGGGGAAAAGGAATAAATCCTTGATTATCTGACCTCTGTTAGAAATCTTCTCCTAGATAGAGAATCTATTAAGGTCTGCAAAAAAATCACCCTTGTAGATGGAACAAGGGAACTCTTCTCCAGATTCATTCCCCATCCATGGGAAAGTAGATTGGACAAGATCTCTTGAAAGTGTTTGCTCGAAGGAAGGATTGCACCTGAACTATATATTGTCCAGAAAAGTACCCTTGCAATACTTCAAGACCTAAAAGTCTTTCTACGATCAATAAACTCAAAAACTTGAGAAGATCCTGAATCATGGAAACAATAAATACACATCCTTCAGGTCTATGTTTGTTATGAACAGGCCCTCTTGAACCAAAGAAGAATGGATTCTTCTTTGAAGGTCAAAACCAGAGAAACTTGAGGTAAATACCTAGATCCCGTTCCCAGACTGGGACTGGAACTATCACTCCCAAAAAAGGAAAGTCCTGAACCCGGTTCAAGGAATGCCTCTCATCATACCTGGATTGTAGATAGTCGATAGTCTAGGAGAATTCTGCCACTAGAAGGATATCTTAGACTGAACTAAGTTTGGTTGGATTCCAAAAGACATGAGTGACCCTGCAGAATAGAGGAAAAGGAAAAATTTCCTTTAGTCTTACTCTCTTGATGTGTGGTAAAAAAAAAAAAACTTTTTTCACACGTAAAGTCAGAGGATAATTCTGCCAGACCAAGTCTAAACAAGGTCTCAGACTTGAAAGTAGGGTTGCACCGATACCATTTTTTTAAGACCGAGTACAAGTACCGATACTTTTTTTCAAGTACTCACCGATACCAAGTACCGATACTTTTCTATTGTCATGTGACAGTTTCCCAAGCACATTACAACAGAGTCAGACTAACTAATGTTTTAAGATAGCTTCTTTATAAGTATGAAGAACTGTAACTCAAAATACATTATGAAATATATAAAAAAGGCAGCTTTATTGGCTTGTAACAACTCAAGTAAATTTAACAGAACATGTTAAATAAAACATAAAAATAAATATATAACAAGCCCCCACTGATTCTAATAAAATAAAACACAAATACTACCTTATTTACTGCACGTAATTAAACTTCGTATTCTAAAATATTTAAGCATTCAACAAGCGTACGATCACTGGAAAATAGGTTTGTTGTATGTGGTTGTGCAATAAAGCTACTTTTTTTTAATGTGACTTTAGTGGGAAGCTACATTAATGATAAGTCTCTATCTTATTTAGGGTTTCAAGGTGTCCAATATATAACTGGGAGGGGGGTAGCTAGGGTTGCCACCTGTCCTTTAAAATATAGAACACTAGTTATAAGTTACAAATGCTGCAGGGTGTGCAGGAATGAATATGAATAGTGCTGTCCAGAAACACAATACATTTTCCTCCCTGCACACCCTGCAGCATGTGTAACTCATAAGTGTCCAGGAAAACATGGCTGAGGTGGCAACACTAGGGGTAGCGGCGGCGCAGTAGCGGGTGGAGCCACCTGCCTGAAATGAGCTTTTGCAGGTTGGAATGTCTGTGATGGGCACAGCATTCTTCAAGAAGATATAAAACATGCACAGTAATGCACTGGGAAGGAGCACAAACAAATCACCACACTATATTAGAAGAATGGCCAAGCCACAGCCTTTTGTTATATACTTTTTTTTTTTTAACTTTCCTCCATTCTCTGTTCAAATCTTACTACACTACTTGTGTAAATGGAATGGTGTTCCTCAATCTACAGCACTTCATCAACCCCTGCACTAGTATAAGCTAAATTATATGGAACTGATCACTTGATATTTGTGTTTTAACTTAAAACACAAATATAAAGTGATCAGTTCCATATAATGTAGCTTATACTAGTGCAGGGGTTGATGAAGTGCTGTAGATTGAGGAACACCATTCCATTTACACAAGTAGTGTAGTAGAAATATATTTTTGCAGACTCACTTCTTTTGCAAATCATAGCATCAGCACTGAGCACCAAGCAGCTCCTTTCCACCTCTGAGCTACATGCTAGGGGTAGAACTCACTCATTGTCCTCCAAGACAGCTCCAAGTAATACACACATAAATACAGTTAACCAAATAGCTGCCAGAAAAGCTGCTATGCACTGTAAAGTGTAAAGCAATTCACTGCAGTCCTCTGGTGGTCAATGGGTTAACAATTGGATTATTTGAAACTGTCTTGGAGGACAATGAGTTCTACCCCTAGCATGTGGTGCAGATGAGAGGAGAAAGTTATTTTCTATTGTGGCAAATGTCTAAAAAAGAAGTTTAATAATCAACTCCTTGTCTAACTAGAAGAAATGCCTGGCCACTTTTGTATCAGCTAATCAGACCAGTCAGTGAGACATTTGGATGGGAACATTGGGGGGGGGGAAGACATTATGCAGTGGGACACATTGGGGCATCTACCTTGAAATCCTAAACAGCAGGTAGCAGCACTGTGTTCCTGTTCCACTTCCTAGTCAGTCTGGGCTCACAGTATGACATGGTAAGTGACATGGGGCAGAGGCACAGGGGAGGAGCACATACGGAGGGGAGATGCTGCACAGTGTGTTACTGGGCAGTGAAAAATAAGCTCACTAAAACGTTTTTTATTTAAACAAGAAAGCATTTTTTGAAAAAAGTTTAAACATTAGTATTTTTATTGTACTATGTGACTTTGATGCAATGTGCCCTTCTCTGTGTACTGTAACAATATAAATACTAATGTATAACGTTTTTCAAAAATGCTTTCCCTTCGTTCTCCACCCTGGTGTCAGACATAGTTTCAGAGCACTTTAACATAGTCCCAGGAGTTGGAGGTACTTAGTCTTGTTTATTAATTATGCATTAAAAACGCCTAAGCAGCGTAGCAGACATAGCAATTTCCACTGATTCTAACACCGGAGTGTGCCAGTACTTGTGATGCTTCTGGCTGCACACTCCGGTGTTAGAATCAGTGAAAATTGCTATGTCTGCTACGCTGCTTAGGCGTTTTTAATGCATAATTAATAAAAAAGACTAAGTATCTCCAACTCCTGGGACTATGTTAAAGTGCTCTGAAACTATGTCTGACACCAGGGTGGAGAACGAAGGGATTCACATCACGCAACTCGTATGGATTATGTGTGTGTCTTGATTGGGAGTTGGTCTGCATGAGCTGGAGCCGCTGGGACTACGTATTGCAGAGAGACATTGGGGGTATTTATATATTATTTTAAGCACTAAGCACTCATTCATTGATGGCTGAAAGGATAGCAGCCAGGTTAGGGAATATTTTTGCTTAAGCCATTATGTCTTGCAAGTCCGTTATTAACTGGAAACAGGGTTGAAAAACACAAACAGCGTTTGAACTTAAGCTAACAGTTCAAACGCTGTTTGTGATTTTCAACCCTGTTTCCAGTTAATAACAGACCTGCAAGACATAATGGCTTAAGCAAAAATATCCCCTAACCTGGCTGCTATCTTTTAGTAATGGCTGCTGGCTGCAATATTTAAATAATAAAATAATGCACACATAAGCAAAATCCCCTAACCTTGATACAGTCTGACTCCTCCACACGCCGTCGATCTCTGAGTGTCTGTCTACCTTGTTAGGATTAGCTCCCTGCTGCAATATCGCGGTCCCCGCCCCTCTCTACTGTAGCTCTCTCTGATTCCATTAGCACAGCAGGAGCTTCCTCACGCAAGGCTCCCTCACGTCCCTCCTTCCCCCACAGGGTTCAAAAAGTATCGGCTGAGGCATCGGAGCATTGTAAACAAGTACAAGTACTTGTGAAAATGCTCAGTATCGGTATCGGTGCATCCCTACTTGAAAGGAATTGCCAGTAGCGTGGATTTGGAGGAAAGCTGCCACTGCAGAACTATAAAGCCTAGGCTGTACCACTAAGACACAGGTAGGCTTCTCAGCTGACCAAGATTTCAGGTACAATGCCCAGCAGGCTAGCATAGCAAGTCTAATAAGACAAGGCATTGTTCTAAAAGAACAATTAAACCTCCAGCTTCTTATCCATGGATCTGTAAAGGAGCAGCTACCCTTCATAAGGATTGGAGTTCTCATAGCCATAGTAGAAAAGCTCCCTTCTACTTAAGGCACTGTGCATTATAATGGAGTCAGTGACAGGAAAATCCTTTAAAGGACGGGAGACAGGGATAAAGGTATCCCTAGCTTCTCCTATTCCTGTGAAAATATCCAAGGCACGTCTAGAAAAACACTTCCTCATATGAAAGAACATCATAGAAATGATAAAGTTTACAAAACTTCCAAGGGTTGACAACGACAGGGATATCAACACGAGTTGTGCAAGCATACATCTGAAGTAGACCACTTCAGCATCAGATGAAGAAATTATACTGTCCAAGTCTGAGATTTCACCCTCAGAAGATGCCAGCAAATCCTCCTCACCAGACTTTAGGAGAAAAGTACAACCTATATAGCAGAAAGTGAAGCAGAAACCTTACTACCTGAATCTTTAAGTGTCCTCTTGCGCTTTCCCTGTAGGATAGGAAAGGCAGATAAAGCCGCAGATATTGCAGAGAATACCTGAGCTGTAAAATCTGCAGGCAAATGCACTCCTCTAGGAGATTGAGAGGAATCTCAGGGCACTATATGTGATGCCATTAAGGTTTGGGACATATAGGAAAAAGCTGTGGCAATATCTTAACAGCATTATCCTGAGAGACATGAGGCTCAGAGGGCAACAACCTATCTGTACACACACAATAGCTTTACAATTTGCCCAACCAGTATAGGGAATCAAACCAGTAACTCTCAGTTACTAAACTGCTTACTTAGCCATCTATGCTATTCAAGCAGAACAAAATGAATATACAATAATTCTCTAAAATGTATCTAAATTTTATCCAGAGTAAACATGAGACATTTCAAAGAAAATCTTTATTATTGAAAAATTTATATTAATTTATACTTCCGAACAGACCTCTGTTACGTCAAGTACATTTGCCCCAACATTCATTCAGTCTTGTTTAAAGACGAGATATAATCATACTGGTTGCTTACCACAAAGTGGTGTGTACCTTTAATAGAGGATTTAAAATATTTTCTTCCCCCCATACATCTCCATACTATATGTGCATTCACATAATGCTTTGTATGTTTATTGTGACATAAATCTCTGTATGTTCTAAATAAGAGTAATAATAGATCCATAGTAAAACGTCTCCTAGTCGCTATGACTTCTCAAGCTATTGAAATAAATTAGAGATGGACACCAAAAGAGCGCCACTCCAATCTCAACTGGAGAACGAGGCGGGGCTACAAGATGAATCTACTATAGCCTAAAATGGCGCGACTCCACTTCCTGAGGAGGCGGGAACATGTAAACGAAATGAAGATGAAGCACCCATACATCGCGCTTCATCCTGCTGTGAATACAATATGCAATACTTGCACTGAGTTCTCTCCAATTCTCTCTACAGGATGAGGAATTAAAAAATTGCACCTCTCCGCTTAACCTAAAAGCGGAAGAAAAAGTACACTTACACTCATAGAAAAGGCGTCATAAAGGAAGAGCGCATTCTCCTACTAGTCACTAATGGCACAATAATTAGTGTAGGCATAACGACAAATATGTATTGCCATAATTTGTCCTTTCCTTTCTAATAAACAGATCCTGTTGAAGTATTAGTATATAGCCAAGAGAGGGATACAAATAATTCTGAGCCCCAAATTAGGATTAACTCCTTCTACCTTGAAGGAGATTAACCCTTAAGTCTCCACAATTAAATCAGAAGTGCCTGCCCATTGCCAGAAAATATCCTTTATAAGGATTTTGTGTCCCAAAATAAGTACAGAAAGGCCTGAACCCCTTCAGTGCAAGCCCCCAGAAGACAAAAAGCACTTACCTGCACATTCAGCTGTCCGGCAGGAGGACCGTACACCCGGTATGAGAGGATGCCACTCCTCACAGAGACCTGTGGAAAAAAGAAAGAACAGAGTAAACCTACTCTGGCTTTCTACATTTAGGGCAGCAAATATGTTAGGAAAACACAGCAAGGCCCACCTCACAAGTTCCTAACTGCTTTAAAGCCACCACTGCCCTACTAAAGAGACTAACGTGGAGTACAGCTAGACCCAATCTTGAAAGGAAAGATCAGAGTAAACATTCTCTGGCTTTCAAACTATTAAAATCTTGCTTAAAGTAAAAGAAATCCAATTTTCCTCAGACACCAAAACTTCACTTCCTACATGCACCAAGGCCAGAATGACTGGGGTTTGTGGGAAGGGAAGTGATACTTAACAGCCTTGCTGTGGTGCTCTTTGCCTCCTCCTGCTGGCCAGGAGTGATATTTCCAACAGTAAATGATGACGTTGTGGACTCTCCATATCTTAGGAAAGAAATAATGTTATTGTTTTAGTTTAATAATAATAACAATAGAAATAGTTTTATTTATGTAATCTTACTGACTATTGATTTAAATCAATTTGATTTAAATCACATCCACCCTGGGGTCACCTCATAAATGCTTGAGGTGCAGAAGGAGCCTCAAACAGCTCCAAAACTGCATGCTCCAGGGAGTTACATGCAGTCATCATCAGCACTTGGTATTGTGTGGGTGATGACTACATACCACCCTCTGTACTTAGGTGGTTAAACTCTGATTTCTTTTAACATGAGTTTTCTGATGCCTAATAAGAGTTGTTTTCTGAATAAAACCTTTCCCACATTTAGAACATGAAAATCCTTTCTCCCCTGTATGAATTTTCTGATGGCTGAGAAGATGTGATTTCTGAGTAAAACATTTCCCACAGTCAGAACATGAAAATGCTTTCTCTCCTGTATGAGTTTTCTGATGCTTAATAAGAGTTGTTTTCTGAATAAAACATTTTCCACAGTCAGAACATGAAAATGCTTTCTCCCCAGTATGAATTTTCTGATGCGAAATAAGACTTGATTTCTGAGTAAAACATTTCCCACAGTCAGAACATGAAAATGCTTTCTCTCCTGAATGAATTTTCTGATGCCTAATAAGATTTGATTTCAGAGTAAAACTTTTTTCACAGTCAGAACATGAAAATTCTTTTTCTCCTGTGTGAATTTTCTGATGATCAATAAGATGTGATTTCCGAGTAAAATATTTCCCACAGTCAGAACATAAAAATTCTTTTTCTGCTGTATGAATTTTCTGATGAGCAGCAAGATTTTTTTTATAGTTAAAAAATTTACCACATATAGGACAGGAAAATGGCTTTTCTCCTGTATGAATATTTAGAGGTTTACAAAGATGTGATTTCTTAAGAAAACATTTCCCGCATTCAGAACATATATTTCCCACATGGATTCTTTGATTTTGCAGAAGATGTAAAGAAGCATCTGCACTCCAATCATGACTAGGATTATTGCAGTTTGTGAATTCATCTGTCAATAAGAAACACAATATGAGTAATGTTATTAATTACATATTTTATCATGAAAACATATAAAACTGTTCTGATTTAGTTAGTCCCCTACACTTGTAGTAGACACTAACTAGACCTTTCTCAGCTTCCATGCAAAGGCTTAAGTTTACTGGACGTTAGGGACTTTTTCTGAGAATTCACACTAAGTCAAAGACTGAACTTAATTAATATGAATGTTTTTCTACCTAATGTATATAGTTCTTTTAAAATTGTGTTCACAGAAACTTTTAGTAATTATTTCAACCATAAATTAATCTTTAGAATTACTGTTCATGTGCTTGTGGTTAAAACAAGGATGACGTTAGAACAACAAAAACAAAGGAAATCATCCCAGTATGTCAACGCAATATACAAAAACATAATTTCCATAACATAATTTATGAACGAACTTACCTGATAAATTAATTTCATTCATATTGGCAAAAGGGGCAAAGTTTCTCAAACCTCAAAATGCCTATAAATACACCCCTTACCACACCCACAATTCAGTTTAACGAACAGCCAAGTAGTGGGGTGATAAAAGAAGGAGTAAAAACCATCAAAAAAAAGGAACTGGAAATATAATCGTGCTTTATACAAAAAAACATAACCTCCATAAAAAGGGTGGGTCTTATGGACTCTTGCCAATATGAAAGAAATTAATTTATCAGGTAAGTTCTTGCATAAATTATGTGGTTTTTTTTCATGTAATTGGCAAGAGTCAGATGTGGAACTCCACAGAAGAGTCACTAGAGAGGGAGGGATACAAATAAAAACAGCTATTAAATCCACATTCTCATAATTGAAAGAAAAAACTTAAAACATAAGCAGAGGAATCAAACTGAAACAGCTGCCTGAAGAACTTTACCAAAAGCTGCTTCCGAAGAGGCAAATACATTAAAACGGTAGAATTTAGTAAATGTGTGCAAAGAAGACCAAGTAGTTGCTTTGCAAATCTGATTAAATGAAGCTTCATTCTTAAAAGCCCACAAAGTGGAGACTGATCTAGTAGAATGAGCAGTGATTCTCTGAGGTGGGGCCTAACTCGACTCCAAATAAGCCTGATGAATCAAAAGCTTTATCCAAGATGCCAAAGGAAAAGGCAGAAGCTTTCCGACCTTTCCTAGAACCAGAGAAGACAACAAATAGACTAGAAGTCTTCCTGGAATCTTTAGTAGCTTCAACATAATATTTCAAAGCTCTTACAACATCCAGAGAATGTAAGGAAATAATTTTTAGGATTAGGACACAAAGAGGGGACAACAATTTCCCTATTACTGTTAGAATTCACAACTTTAGGTAAAAATTTAAATTTAGTCCGCAAAACTGCCTTATCTTGATGGAAAATCAGCAAACGCGACGCACAAGAAAGAGCAGATAATTCAGAAACTCTTCTAGCAGAAAAGATGGCCAAAAGGAACAACACTTTCCAAGAAAGTAGTTTAATATCCAAATAATGCATAGGCTCAAACGGAGGAGCCTGTAAAGCCGTCAAAACCAAATTAAGACTCCAAGGAGGAGAGATTGATTTGATGATAGGCTTGATACGGACCAAAGCCTGTAGAAAACAGTGAATATCAGGAAGCATAGCAAGCTTTCTGTGAAATAAAACAGAAAAAGCAGAGATTTGTCCCTTCAAGGAACTTGCAGACAAACCTTTATCCAAACCATCCTGAAGAAACTGTAAAATTCTAGGAATTCTAAAGGAATGTCAGGAGAATTTATGAGAACACCAAGAAATATAAGTCTTCCAAACTCGATAATAAATCTTCCTAGAAACAGATTTACGAGCCTGTAACATAGTATCAATCACTGAGTCAGAGAAACCTCTATGACTAAGCACTAGGCGCTCAATTCCCATACCTTCAAATTTAATGGATTGAGATCCTGATGGAAAAACGGTCCTTAACACAGAAGGTCTGGTCTTAGAGGAAGTGGCCAAGGCTGGCAACTGGACATCCGAACAAGATCCGCATACCAAAACCTGTGAGGCCATGCCGGTGCTACCAGAAAAAAAAAAACGATTGTTCCATGATGATCTTGGAGATCACTCTTGGAAGAAGAACTGGAGGTGGGAAGATGTAAGCAGGTTGGTAAAACCAAGGCACTGCTAATGCATCCACCGACTCTGAATGGATCCATGGACAAGTACCTGGGAAGTTTCTTGTTTAGATGGAAAGCCATCAGATCTGTTTCTGAAAGACCCCACATCTGAACAATCTGAAAAAACACATCTCGATGGATGGACCACTACCCCGGATGTAAGGTCTGACGGCTGAGATAATCCACTTCCCAATTTTCTACACCTGGGATATGTACCGCAGAAATTAGACAAGAGCTGGATTCCGCCCTAGAAAGAATCCGATATACTTTTTTCATAGCTAGGGGACTACGAGTCCCACCCTGATGATTGACATATGCCACAGTTGGGATATTGTCTGTCTGAAAACAAATGAACGGTTCTCTCTTCAACAGAGGCCAAACCTGAAGAGCACTGAAAATAGCACAGAGTTCTAAAATATTGATTGGTAACCTCTCTTCTTGAGATTTCCAAACCCTGTGCTATCAGAGATCCCCAGACAGCTCCTCAACCTGAAAGACTTGCATCTGTTGTGATTACAGTCCAGGTTGGACGAACAAAAGAGGCCCCTTAAATAATACAATGGTGATCTAACCAACAAGTCAGAGAAAGTTGAACATTGGGATTTAAGGATATCAATTGTGATATATGTGTATAATCCCTGCACCAGATTCAGCATACAAAGCTGGAGAGGTCTCATATGAAAATGAGAAAAACAGAATTTATGTTTACCTGATAAATTACTTTCTCCAACGGTGTGTCCGGTCCACGGCGTCATCCTTACTTGTGGGATATTCTCTTCCCCAACAGGAAATGGCAAAGAGCCCAGCAAAGCTGGTCACATGATCCCTCCTAGGCTCCGCCTACCCCAGTCATTCGACCGACGTTAAGGAGGAATATTTGCATAGGAGAAACCATATGGTACCGTGGTGACTGTAGTTAAAGAAAATAAAATATCAGACCTGATTAAAAAAACCAGGGCGGGCCGTGGACCGGACACACCGTTGGAGAAAGTAATTTATCAGGTAAACATAAATTCTGTTTTCTCCAACATAGGTGTGTCCGGTCCACGGCGTCATCCTTACTTGTGGGAACCAATACCAAAGCTTTAGGACACGGATGAAGGGAGGGAGCAAATCAGGTCACCTAAATGGAAGGCACCACGGCTTGCAAAACCTTTCTCCCAAAAATAGCCTCAGAAGAAGCAAAAGTATCAAACTTGTAAAATTTGGTAAAAGTGTGCAGTGAAGACCAAGTCGCTGCCCTACATATCTGATCAACAGAAGCCTCGTTCTTGAAGGCCCATGTGGAAGCCACAGCCCTAGTGGAATGAGCTGTGATTCTTTCGGGAGGCTGCCGTCCGGCAGTCTCGTAAGCCAATCTGATGATGCTTTTAATCCAAAAAGAGAGAGAGGTAGAAGTTGCTTTTTGACCTCTCCTTTTACCGGAATAAACAACAAACAAGGAAGATGTTTGTCTAAAATCCTTTGTAGCATCTAAATAGAATTTTAGAGCGCGAACAACATCCAAATTGTGCAACAAACGTTCCTTCTTTGAAGCTGGTTTCGGACACAGAGAAGGTACGATAATCTCCTGGTTAATGTTTTTGTTAGAAACAACTTTCGGAAGAAAACCAGGTTTAGTACGCAAAACCACCTTATCTGCATGGAACACCAGATAAGGAGGAGAACACTGCAGAGCAGATAATTCTGAAACTCTTCTAGCAGAAGAAATTGCCACCAAAAACAAAACTTTCCAAGATAATAATTTAATATCAACGGAATGCAAGGGTTCAAACGGAACCCCCTGAAGAACTGAAAGAACTAAATTGAGACTCCAAGGAGGAGTCAAAGGTTTGTAAACAGGCTTGATTCTAACCAGAGCCTGAACAAAGGCTTGAACATCTGGCACAGCTGCCAGCTTTTTGTGAAGTAACACCGACAAGGCGGAAATCTGTCCCTTCAGGGAACTTGCAGATAATCCTTTTTCCAATCCTTCTTGAAGGAAGGATAGAATCCTAGGAATCTTAACCTTGTCCCAAGGGAATCCTTTAGATTCACACCAACAGATATATTTTTTCCAAATCTTGTGGTAAATCTTTCTAGTTACAGGCTTTCTGGCCTGAACAAGAGTATTGATAACAGAATCTGAGAATCCTCGCTTCGATAAAATCAAGCGTTCAATCTCCAAGCAGTCAGCTGGAGTGAAACCAGATTCGGATGTTCGAACGGACCCTGAACAAGAAGGTCTCGTCTCAAAGGTAGCTTCCAAGGTGGAGCCGATGACATATTCACCAGATCTGCATACCAAGTCCTGCGTGGCCACGCAGGAGCTATCAAGATCACCGACGCCCTCTCCTGATTGATCCTGGCTACCAGCCTGGGGATGAGAGGAAACGGCGGGAACACATAAGCTAGTTTGAAGGTCCAAGGTGCTACTAGTGCATCCACTAGAGCCGCCTCGGGATCCCTGGATCTGGACCCGTAGCAAGGAACTTTGAAGTTCTGACGAGAGGCCATTAGATCCATGTCTGGAATGCCCCACAGCTGAGTGACTTGGGCAAAGATTTCCGGATGGAGTTCCCACTCCCCCGGATGCAATGTCTGACGACTCAGAAAATCCGCTTCCCAATTTTCCACTCCTGGGATGTGGATAGCAGACAGGTGGCAGGAGTGAGACTCCGCCCATAGAATGATTTTGGTCACTTCTTCCATCGCTAGGGAACTCCTTGTTCCCCCCTGATGGTTGATGTACGCAACAGTCGTCATGTTGTCTGATTGAAACCGTATGAACTTGGTCCTCGCTAGCTGAGGCCAAGCCTTGAGAGCATTGAATATCGCTCTCAGTTCCAGAATATTTATCGGTAGAAGAGATTCTTCCCGAGACCAAAGACCCTGAGCTTTCAGGGATCCCCAGACCGCGCCCCAGCCCATCAGACTGGCGTCGGTCGTGACAATGACCCACTCCGGTCTGCGGAATGTCATCCCTTGTGACAGGTTGTCCAGGGACAGCCACCAACGGAGTGAGTCTCTGGTCCTCTGATTTACTTGTATCTTCGGAGACAAGTCTGTATAGTCCCCATTCCACTGACTGAGCATGCACAGTTGTAATGGTCTTAGATGAATGCGCGCAAAAGGAACTATGTCCATTGCCGCTACCATCAACCCGATCACTTCCATGCACTGAGCTATGGAAGGAAGAGGAACGGAATGAAGTATCCGACAAGAGTCTAGAAGTTTTGTTTTTCTGGCCTCTGTTAGAAAAATCCTCATTTCTAAGGAGTCTATAATTGTTCCCAAGAAGGGAACCCTTGTTGACGGGGATAGAGAACTCTTTTCCACGTTCACTTTCCAGCCGTGAGATCTGAGAAAGGCCAGGACGATGTCCGTGTGAGCCTTTGCTTGAGGAAGGGACGACGCTTGAATCAGAATGTCGTCCAGGTAAGGTACTACTGCAATGCCCCTTGGTCTTAGCACCGCTAGAAGGGACCCTAGTACCTTTGTGAAAATCCTTGGAGCAGTGGCTAATCCGAAAGGAAGCGCCACGAACTGGTAATGTTTGTCCAGGAATGCGAACCTTAGGAACCGATGATGTTCCTTGTGGATAGGAATATGTAGATACGCATCCTTTAAATCCACCGTGGTCATGAATTGACCTTCCTGGATGGAAGGAAGAATAGTTCGAATGGTTTCCATCTTGAACGATGGAACCTTGAGAAACTTGTTTAAGATCTTGAGATCTAAGATTGGTCTGAACGTTCCCTCTTTTTTGGGAACTATGAACAGATTGGAGTAGAACCCCATCCCTTGTTCCCTTAATGGAACAGGATGAATCACTCCCATTTTTAACAGGTCTTCTACACAATGTAAGAACGCCTGTCTCTTTATGTGGTCTGAAGACAACTGAGACCTGTGGAACCTCCCCCTTGGGGGAAGTCCCTTGAATTCCAGAAGATAACCCTGGGAGACTATTTCTAGCGCCCAAGGATCCAGAACATCTCTTGCCCAAGCCTGAGTGAAGAGAGAGAGCCTGCCCCCCACCAGATCCGGTCCCGGATCGGGGGCCAATATTTCATGCTGTCTTGGTAGCAGTGGCAGGTTTCTTGGCCTGCTTTCCCTTGTTCCAGCCTTGCATTGGTCTCCAAGCTGGCTTGGCTTGAGAAGTATTACCCTCTTGCTTAGAGGACGTAGTACTTTGGGCTGGTCCGTTTTTACGAAAGGGACGAAAATTAGGTCTATTTTTCGCCTTGAAAGGCCGATCCTGAGGAAGGGCGTGGCCCTTACCCCCAGTGATATCAGAGATAATCTCTTTCAAGTCAGGGCCAAACAGCGTTTTCCCCTTGAAAGGAATGTTTAGTAGCTTGTTCTTGGAAGACGCATCAGCCGACCAAGATTTCAACCAAAGCGCTCTGCGCGCCACAATAGCAAACCCAGAATTCTTAGCCGCTAACCTAGTCAATTGCAAAGTGGCATCTAGGGTGAAAGAATTAGCCAATTTGAGAGCATTGATTCTGTCCATAATCTCCTCATAAGGAGGAGAATCACTATCGAGCGCCTTTATCAGTTCATCAAACCAGAAACATGCGGCTGTAGTGACAGGGACAATGCATGAAATTGGTTGTAGAAGGTAACCCTGCTGAACAAACATCTTTTTAAGCAAACCTTCTAATTTTTTATCCATAGGATCTTTGAAAGCACAACTATCCTCTATGGGTATAGTGGTGCGTTTGTTTAAAGTAGAAACCGCTCCCTCGACCTTGGGGACTGTCTGCCATAAGTCCTTTCTGGGGTCGACCATAGGAAACAATTTTTTAAATATGGGGGGAGGGACGAAAGGAATACCGGGCCTTTCCCATTCTTTATTAACAATGTCCGCCACCCGCTTGGGTATAGGAAAAGCTTCTGGGAGCCCCGGCACCTCTAGGAACTTGTCCATTTTACATAGTTTCTCTGGGATGACCAACTTTTCACAATCATCCAGAGTGGATAATACCTCCTTAAGCAAAATGCGGAGATGTTCCAACTTAAATTTAAATGCAATCACATCAGGTTCAGCCTGTTGAGAAATGTTCCCTGAATCAGTAATTTCTCCCTCAGACAAAACCTCCCTGGCCCCCTCAGATTGGGTTAGGGGCCCTTCAGAGATATTAATATCAGCGTCGTCATGCTCTTCAGTAACTAAAACAGAGCAGCCACGCTTACGCTGATAAGGGTTCATTTTGGCTAAAATGTTTTTGACAGAATTATCCATTACAGCCGTTAATTGTTGCATAGTAAGGAGAATTGGCGCGCTAGATGTACTAGGGGCCTCCTGAGTGGGCAAGACTCGTGTAGACGAAGGAGGGAATGATGCAGTACCATGCTTACTCCCCTCACTTGAGGAATCATCTTGGGCATCATTGTCATTATCACATAAATCACATTTATTTAAATGAATAGGAATTCTGGCTTCCCCACATTCAGAACACAGTCTATCTGGTAGTTCAGACATGTTAAACAGGCATAAACTTGATAATAAAGAACAAAAAACGTTTTAAAATAAAACCGTTACTGTCACTTTAAATTTTAAACTGAACACACTTTATTACTGCAATTGCGAAAAAACATGAAGGAATTGTTCAAAATTCACCAAATTTTCACCACAGTGTCTTAAAGCCTTAAAAGTATTGCACACCAAATTTGGAAGCTTTAACCCTTAAAATAACGGAACCGGAGCCGTTTTAAAACTTTAACCCCTTTACAGTCCCTGGTATCTGCTTTGCTGAGACCCAACCAAACCCAAAGGGGAATACGATACCAAATGACGCCTTCAGAAAGTCTTTTCTAAGTATCAGAGCTCCTCTCACATGCGACTGCATGCCATGCCTCTCAAAAACAAGTGCGCCACACCGGCGCGAAAATGAGGCTCTGTTTATGCTTTGGGAAAGCCCCTAAGAAATAAGGTGTCTAATACAGTGCCTGCCGATATTATTATATCAAAATACCCAGATAAAATGATTCCTCAAGGCTAAATATGTGTAAATAACGAATCGATTTAGCCCAGAAAAGTCTACAGTCTTGATAAGCCCTTGTGAAGCCCTTATTTACAATCGTAATAAACATGGCTTACCGGATCCCATAGGGAAAATGACAGCTTCCAGCATTACATCGTCTTGTTAGAATGTGTCATACCTCAAGCAGCAAGAGACTGCACACTGTTCCCCCAACTGAAGTTAATTGCTCTCAACAGTCCTGTGTGGAACAGCCATGGATTTTAGTTACGGTTGCTAAAATCATTTTCCTCATACAAACAGAAATCTTCATCTCTTTTCTGTTTCTGAGTAAATAGTACATACCAGCACTATTTCAAAATAACAAACTCTTGATTGAATAATAAAAACTACAGTTAAACACTAAAAAACTCTAAGCCATCTCCGTGGAGATGTTGCCTGTACAACGGCAAAGAGAATGACTGGGGTAGGCGGAGCCTAGGAGGGATCATGTGACCAGCTTTGCTGGGCTCTTTGCCATTTCCTGTTGGGGAAGAGAATATCCCACAAGTAAGGATGACGCCGTGGACCGGACACACCTATGTTGGAGAAAGGGGATCGCGTCCGATGCTGCAGTCATGAGACCTAAAACTTCCATGCACATAGCCACTGAAGGGAATGATTGAGACTGAAGGTTCCGACAAGCTGAAAACCAATTTTATTCATCTCTTGTCAGTTATAGACAGTCATGGACACTGAATCTATCTGGAAACCTAAAAAGTTGACCCTTGTATGAGGAATCAAGAAACTTTTCGGTAAATTGATCCTCCAACCATGTCTTTGAAGAAACAACATTAGTTGATTTGTGTGAGATTCAGCAGAATGTAAAGACTGAGCTAGTACCAAGATATTGTCCAAATAAGGAAACACCACAATACCCTGTTCTCTGATTACAGAGTGCAGGGCACCGAGATCCTTTGAAGAAATTCTTGGAGCTGTCGCTAGGCCAAATGGAAGAGCGACAAATTGGTAATGCTCGTCTAGAAAAGAAAATCTCAGAAACAGATAGTTTTCTGGATGAATCGGAACATGAAGATAAGCATCCTTTAAGTCTATCATGGACATATAATTACCTTGCTGAACAAAAGGCAGAATAGTCCTTATAGTCACCATTTTGAAAGTTGTCACTCTTACAAAACGATTCAAAATTTTCAGATCCAGAAGTGGCCTGAATGAATCTTCTTTCTTTGGGACAATGAATAGATTTGAATAAAACCCCAGACCCTGTTCCTGAAACAGAACTGGTATGATTACCCCTGGATTTGCTGGGACGTGTGAGAGAAAAAAAATCTTCTCACAGGAGGTCTTACTGAATGCTATTCAATACCCTTGAGAGACAATACTCTGAATCCAATGATTTTGGACAGAATATGCCCAAATGTTTTGGAAAAATTTAAATCAGCCCCCCACCAGCTGAGCTGGAATAAGGGCCACACCATCAAGCAGTCTTGGGGGCTGGCTTTTTTGGTTTCTTAAAAGGCTTAGATTTATTCCAACTTGAAGAAGGTTTCCAATTGGAACCAGATTCTTTGGGGGAAGGATATGGTTTCTGTTCCTTATTCTGTTGAAAAGAACGAAAACGATTAGAAGCTTTAGATTTACCCTTAGATCTTTTATCCCGAGGTAAAAAAACTCCCTTCCCCCCAGTGACAGTTGAAATAATTGAATCCAACTGAGAACCAAATAAATTGTTACCTTGGAAAGAAAGAGATAGTAATCTAGACTTAGATACCATGTCAGCATTCCAATATTTGAGCCACAAAGCTCTTCTAGCTAAAATAGCTAAATACATAGATTTAACATCAATTTTGATGATCTCAAAAATAGCATCACAGATAAAATGATTAGCATGTTGAAGCAAGCGAACAATGCTAGACAAAATCAGGATCTATTTCCTGTTGCGCTAAGCTTTCCAACCAAAAAGTGGATGCAGCTGCAACATCAGCCATAGAAATGGCAGACCTGAGAAGTTAGCCAGAATATAAATAAGCTTTCCTTAGATAAGATTCAAGTTTCCTATCTAAAGGGTCCTTAAAGGAAGTACTATCTTCCATAGGGATAGTAGTACGTTTGGCAAGAGTAGAAATAGCCCCATCAACTTTGGGGATTTTTTCCCAAAACTCCAGTCTGGCTGCTAGCAAAGGATACAACTTTTTAAACCTAAATAAATGAACTACCAGGCCTATTCCATACCTTTGAAATCATATAAGAAATAGCATCAGGAACTAGAAAAACCTCTGGAGTAACCACAGGAGGTTTATAAACAGAATTTAAACGTTTACTAGTTTTAGTATCAAGGACTATTTTTCTCAATATCCAAAGTAATCAACACTTCTTTTAACAAGGAACGAATATACTCCATCTTAAAGAGATATGTAGAATTGTCAGTGTCAGTATCTGAGGTAGGATCTTCTGAATCAGATAGATCCTCAGAGGAGGATAATTCAGTAAGTTGTCGGTCATTTGAAATTTTATCAACTTTATGAGAAGTTTTAAAAGACCTTTTACATTTATTAGAAGGCGGAATAGCAGACAAAGCCTTTTGAATTGCATCAGCAATACAATCTTTTATATTCACAGGGATATCATGTACATTAGATGTTGTAACAACATTGTACTAGTACTGATTGAAACATTCTCTGCATATAAAAGCTTATCATGACAACTATTACATACTACAGCTGGAGATATAATCTCTGCTAACTTACAACATATGCACTTAGCTTTGGTAATACTGTTATCAGGCAGCAAGGTTCCAACAGTGGTTTCTGAGACAGGATCAGATTGAGACATCTTGCAAATGTAAGAGATAAAACAAGATATAAAGCAAAATTATCAAATTTCCTTATATGGCAGTTTCAGGAATGGGGAAAAATGAGAACAGTATAGCCCTCTGAACATAGTAAAAAGTCAAGATGCATATAGGAAGTGGGGTTTAAATAAATAATTATTTGGCGCCAAGTATGATGAACAACGCAAAATGAAATTTTTTGGCGCTAACAACATCCGGAAATGACGCAACTCGCGTCATTGCAGATGCAACCTTGTGCAAGTAAACCTGGCGTCAACCAAGACGCCGGAAATGTTGAATTTGCGACACCAAACGTACCTTCGCGCCAAAAAAATTCTCGCGACAAAAATGACGCAATAAATTTCAGCATTTTGCGACCTCACGAGCCTAATTTGCCTGCAAAAATTTATGTAAAAACAGTCAATTTGAAAAAAAGACTATATCCCAGGTAAGAAAAAAATAACTTCCTAAATATGTTTTCCCATTTTGAAACTGATAGTCTACAAAATGAAATATACATAAACCTGACTCATGGCAAATATAAATTAAGTACAATACATATATTTAGAACTTTATATTAATACATAAAGTGCCAAACCATAGCTGAGAGTGTCTTAAGTAATGAAAACATTCTTACAAAAAGACACCCATCCACATATAGCAGATAGCCAAACCAGTACTGAAACAGTAACAGTAGAGGTAATGGAATATGAGAGTATATCGTCAATATGAAAAGGGAGGTAGGAGATGAATCTCTATGACCGATAACAGAGAAGCTTTGAAAAGATTTCCCATGAGGAAAACCATAGAATCAATAGGCGATACTCCCTTCACATCCCTCTGACATTCATTGTACTCTGAGAGGAATCGGGCTTCAAAATGCTGAGAAGCGCAAATCAACGTAGAATCTAAGCACAAACTTACTTCACCATCTCCATTGGAGGCAAAGTTTGTAAAACTGAATTGTGAATGTGGTGAGGGGTATATTTATAGTCATTTTAAGGTTTGGGAAACTTTGCCCCTCCTATTCGGATTGTATATCCCATACGTCACTAGCTCATGGACTCTTGCCAATTACATGAAAGAAATCTTCATCAGAGAGAAGAATCTCACTCACGAGTCAACACCACCTTCTGGGATAATCAGCAGCTCCCAAGCCAACTGTATTACTCAGGCAATTCTGTTATACCATATTGATGATGGGAGTATTTAGCTGAAAAGGCTTTAAGTCCACAATATAGCTAAACCAAAAGCATATCAACTTGTGACACATTTCCAAAATAACATCAAAGCACCACAGTTAATGCGTTTACTTAAAAAAAGACAAATAGCATTTACATCACATGAAAGAGGGTTATTATACAAATTAAAGAGCCGCTAAATACAATACAATTACATAATTAACAAATGCTTAATAAAAAAGACAATGCAAAAACACTCTGAATTTCAAATAAGCAGTAGATTTTTTTTTCTCAAATTTATTTTTTCTCATGTGACAGACATCAGCCAATTACAGACTATTGTATGCATACCCTGTGAGTTTGTGCACATGCTCAGTAGGAGTTTGTTTCCCAGAAAGTGTGTATATAAAAAGACTGCAAAATTTGATAATAGAAGCAAATTGTAAAGTAACTTAAAACTGCATGCTCTTTCTGAATCATCTTTTCTTTCTTTCTGAATCATAAAAGTTTATTTTGACTTGAGTGTCCCTTTAAATGATTATTGCTTATGTTCACAAAACATTCAGTTTTATTTTTTTTCTAATGTTGGATTTATGCCATATATTCTGTACTTGTAATGAAGACCAGATTATCACTTTATATAAAAGATAATACTGTATATAATATGTAAAATAAACTTTATTAGTGAACATACACATCACACACGTACACTCACTTGCACCCTGCGTCCTTCAGACACGTCACACATACTCACCTGTATTTATATTGTCACATATTTCCTGCTCCGCAGCTTCTGGCATATTTCTTAGCCACTGATCTTCTGTTTGTTCTGTGTTACATGAAATCTTATCGTTTTCACCTGAAAAAAAATAAATAAATCACTATTTACAATTTCTGTTGTCTCTTTTCAAAAAATCTTTTAAAATTGAATGCGAAAATTTGTGTAAATTAAGTTACATCCACCTCAGCCTTTATTAGTAGAAGTCACATCGGTAAGAAACATTCCATATAATGACATCAGCACAACAGTAAATTCATGTGTCAAGCAGTAAAGCGAGTTAGATCAGTTACTTTACTAGCTGCAAATACAGCCTCATTGTAACCAATCAGAATTCCTATGTGAGACAAGGTTTAAAAATAACATCCATTTTCCATTGCTTATTAAAATCTCACTATAGCCCATTTAATTATGTTACAGGACCAGTAAACACAGCAGATTTGCATAATCAACAAATGCAAGTTAAAAAGACAATACAATTATTATTATCATCAGGTATTTGTAAAGCGCCAACAGGTTCCGCAGCGCTATGAACATGGGTGGTATATAAAAACGATTATAAATAGAAAAGAGTATGAGAGAGTAGGTAATATTGCTGAACCAAAAATAAATAAATATTCACTGGTGCCACCCTTGATAATGAATTATACAAAAATCAAACAGAGAGAATGTAATCACAACATACAAGGCACACAGAATTTGGTAAATAATCAAATTTATTAATTCCTATTTAAATCCCAAACCACATGTATGTGGATCACAAAAGTGACAAGGTCAATCACAATCTAAAAGTGAGCATTCTTAACTAAATAAAAGCAAATTTCAAAGACTAAATGCTACTTGAAAGGCCAGGAACCTCTAAGCATACGTATGCTAATTGACTAGGGGTTAGGCCTAACCTACTATCTATTACATAGACAGGTAACATATAGTGAGCAAAAATCGTAAGCAAAATCAAGCATAAACATAAACATAATGGTAACAAGTTGACTCATAGCAAAGACATTTTCAACAAACAGATCAGAGGAAATGAACGGCAAATGTCTTATATAGCGTCTGAAAAGCAGACGTAGATAACTGCTGCTGGAAGTACAAGTTCACTTATTTTAATTAGCTGCTGTATTTGGATCAGTTATTCCGATTCAAAGTAGATGCAGCATTCAGCGCGTGTGACATCACTTGCAGCCTGAGGTGTGGTTGTCAGCATGCTGGCAATAGGTTCGATTGCAAGAGGTGTGTCCCAAACTCCGAGAATCCGTCCACTGGATTGGCCAGTTGCACAAGGTGAAAGAAACCAGGCTTCCACCGATGTTATGTAGCTAAGCACATACCAGGATGCACCGTATACTCAGAAAAGTATATTGAAACAGCCACACACAAAACCAAGCGATTTCTCAGCAAAAGGGTCTCTTATCCTTAAACACCTTCAGATAGATGTTACACGCTCAGTCCAGCGCAAGAAAGGAATCCACATTCTCCAGTAGCTAGCCGCTTTAACAAACACGCTCTTTCTCAGCATGCAGCATCAACATTGGGTCAGTTCCAAGGTAGAAATAAACTTGTATATAAGACATTTGCCGTTCATTTCCTCTGATCTGTTTGTTGAAAATGTCTTTGCTATGAGTCAACTTGTTACCATTATGTTTATGTTTATGCTTGATTTTGCTTAAGATTTTTGCTCACTATATGTTACCTGTCTATGTAATAGATAGTAGGTTAGGCCTAACCCCTAGTCAATTAGCATACGTATGCTTAGAGGTTCCTGGCCTTTCAAGTAGCATTTAGTCTTTGAAATTTGCTTTTATTTAGTTAAGAATGCTCACTTTTAGATTTTGATTGACCTTGTCACTTTTGTGATCCACATACATGTGGTTTGGGATTTAAATAGGAATTAATAAATTTGATTATTTACCAAATTCTGTGTGCCTTGTTTTATCCCTTGCTTTCTTCACAACAGTATTATATGTTGTGATTACATTCTCTCTGTTTGATTTTTGTATAATATAAAAACGATTACAGGGATCAAATGGGTGAAAGTTCCTGCCTTATGAAAGTGAACTACAAACAGCTGGGCTCATAGGCTTACATGCTATGGGGGTTTAGGCGATAGCAGTGGAGTTAGGAAAGGTTAGTGTAGGTTGTAAGCGTCCTTGAATAGTAGAGTCTTCAGGGAGCACTTGAAGCTTTTAAAACTAGGGGAGATTCTTGTGGAGCGAGGCAAAGAGTTCCATAATATGGGAGCCAGTCTTGAGAAATCTTGTAGACGGGAATGTAAGGAGGTAACAAGAGAGGAGTAGGAGGTCATGAGCGGAGCGAAGGGGACGGGAGGGAGAGTATCTGGAGACAAGGTCTGAGATGTAGGGGGGAGCAATGCAATTGAGGGCTTTGTGTGTCAGAGTGAGAATTTTGTGTTTAATCCTGGAGGCAAGAGGAAGCCAGTGAAGGTTTTGGCAGAGAGGTGCGGCAGATGAAGAGCGACGTGCAAGGAAGATGAGCCTGGCAGAGGCATTCATTATGGATTGTAAAGGAGCTAGGCGGCAGCTAGGGAGACCAGAGAGGATAGAGTTGCAGTAGTCGGGAAAAGATGAGAGAGTGGATTAAAATCTTTGTTATGTCTTGTGTAAGGAAAAGTCTAATTTTAGCAATGTTTTTAAGGTGAAAGCGGCAGGCTTTAGCCAAGGACTGAATGTGAGGAGTGAAAGAAAGATGTGAGTCAAATGTGACCCCAAGACATTGGGCATGTGAGGTTGGGGTAATGATGGAGTTGCCAACAGTTATAGAAACATGGGGGGTGGAGATTTTTGAAGGGGGGGAAATAAGGAGCTCAGTTTTGGAGAGATTTAGCTTGAGGTAGTGAGAGGACATCCAAGATGAGATATGAGAGAGAGAGTTTGTGATACTGGTTAGCAAGGAAGGAGATAATTCTGGTGCAGAGAGGTAGATTTGGGTATCGTCGACATACAAGTGATAATGAAACCCGTGGGACTTTATTAAGGAACCTAGTGAGGACGTGTAGATTGAGAAGAGAAGGGGACCGAGGACAGAGCCTTGCGGTACCCCAAAAGAAAGAGGTAACAGGGCAGAGGATACCCCAGAGAAGGCTACACTAAAGGTACGGTTAGACAGATAGGAAGAGAACCAAGAGTGAGCTGTGTCACAGATGCCAAAGGATTGGAGGGTATAGAGCAAAAGAGGGTGGTCGACGGTATCAAAGGCTGCAGACAGATCAAGGAGAATAAGTAGAGAGAAGTGGCCTTTTGATTTTGCTGTAAGTAGGTCGTTGGTAACCTTAACAATTGCTGTCTCTGTTGAGTGAAGAGGGTGAAATCCAGATTACAGTAGGTTAAGGAGGGAGTTTAATGTAAGGAAATAGGATAGACGTGTATATACTAGCTTTTCAAGAAACTTTGAGGCAAGAGGTAGTAGGGAAATAGAGCGGTACAATACAATAGCATTTACTCTGAATTTCAAATGAGTAGTAGATTTTTTTTATAGCAAATTTCAAAATGATGTACATTTCCACTCCCCCTGTACCATGTGACAGCAATCAGCCAATCACAAATGTATATACGTATAGTCTGAATTCTTGCACATGCTCAGTAGGAGCTGGTGACTCAAAAAGTGTAAATATAAAAGAATGTGCACATTTTTTTTTTTTTTAATGGAAGTAAATTGCAAAGTTGTTTAAAATTACATGCAGTATATGAATCATGAAAATTGAAATTTGACCTGAGTGTCCCTTTAACATGCATTGCCTGTGTGAGAGAATGTACCACAGTGATAAGATATAAACAGCAGATATATAAAGAGATTTATATGATTCAAGACAAAGACATTTTCTACTTCTTAAATAAAAGAGGAAAATGAATAGAAATTATGGAAATTTTAAGTGCAGAGCCATTTCATACACTTGTGCTGCAGCGGTGTTCAGTATTTTGCATTCATTGTATTTAGAATTCAGCCCTACATAAGTTATATCACAATCACCACAAATAACAGGTGAGTTTCCATGTATGTGTTTTATTGGGCGGGAGTAGTGGCTCTAAAAGTGAGACACACACACATACACTTACCTGTGCCCTGTTTCACAGAGAAATGTCACACAAGTACACTCACCTGTGCCCTGTGTCCTGTACATGTCGCACACGTACACTCACCTGTGTCCCTCAGACACATCACATGCGTACACTCACCTGTGCCCTGTATCCCTCAGACACATCACACATGTACACTCATCTGTGCCCTGTATCCCTCAGTTACATCACACACGTACACTCACCTGTGCCCTGCATCCTTCAGACACATCACACACCTACACTCACCTGTGCCCTGCATCCTTCAGACACATCACACACGTACACTCACCTGCACCCTGTATCCCTCAGTCACATCACACACGTACACTCACCTGTGCCCTGTATCCCTCAGACACATCACACATGTACACTCACCTCTGCCCTGTATCCCTCAGGCACATCACACACGTACACTCACCTGTGCCCTGTATCCCTCAGACACATCACACATGTACACTCACCTGTACCCTGTATCCCTCAGGCACATCACACACGTACACTCACCTGTGCCCTGTATCCCTCAGGCACATCACACACGTACACTCACCTGTGCCCTGTATCCCTCAGACACATCACACACGTACACTCACCTGTGGCCTGTATCCCTCAGGCACATCACACATGTACACTCACCTGTGCCCTGCATCCCTTACATGTCACACGTACACTCACCTGTGCTCTTTTTCCCTCAGACACCTCACACACGTACACTCACCTGTGTCCCTCAGACACATCACACATGTACACTCACCTGTGCCCTGCATCCCTCAGACACATCACACATATACACTCACCTGTACCCTGTATCCCTCAGACACATCACACACGTACACTCACCTGTGCCCTGTATCCCTCAGACACATCACACATGTACACTCACCTGTGCCCTGTATCCCTCAGACACGTCACACATATACACTCACCTGTACCCTGTATCTCTCAGACACATCACACATGTACACTCACCTGTGCCCTGCATCCCTCAGACACATTACACACATACACTCACCTGTGCCCTGTATTCCTCAGACACATCACACATGTACAGTCACCTGTGGCCTTCATCCCTTACCTGTCACACACGTACACTCACCTGTGCCCTGCATCCCTCAGACACATTACACACATACACTCACCTGTGCCCTGTATCTCTCAGGCACATCACACACGTACACTCACCTGTGCCCTGTATCCCTCAGACACATCACACACGTACACTCACCTGTGGCCTGTATCCCTCAGGCACATCACACATGTACACTCACCTGTGCCCTGCATCCCTTACATGTCACATGCACACTCACCTGTGGCCTGTATCCCTCAGACACATCACACACGTACACTCACCTGTGGCCTGCATCCCTTACATGTCACACACGTACACTCACCTGTGTCCCTCAGACACATCACACATGTACACTCACCTGTGCCCTGCATCCCTCAGACACATCACACACGTACACTCACCTGTGCCCTGTATCTCTCAGACACATCACACATGTACACTCACCTGTGCCCTGCATCCCTTACCTGTCACACACGTACACTCACCTGTGCCCTGTTTCCCACAGACACATCACACACATACTCACCTGCGGCCCTTACCTGTCACAGAAGTACACTCACCTGTGGCCTGCATCCCTTACCTGGCACACAAGTACCCTCACCTGTGGCCTACATCCCTTTCATGTCACACACGTACACTCACCTGTGCCCCTTACATCTCACACACATACACACCTGTATCCCTCAGACACATCACACACGTACACTCACCAGTGGCATGCGTCCCTTACCTGTCACACAAGTACACTCACCTGTGGCCTGCTTCCCTTACCTGTCACACAAGTACACTCACTTGTGGCTGCATCCCTTACATGTCACAAGTACACTCACCTGTGGCCTGAATCCCTTACGTCGCACACGTACACTCACCAGTGCCCTGTGTCCATTACCTCACACATGTACACTCACCTGTGCCCTGTATCCCTCAGACACATCACACACGTACACTCACCTGTGCTTATATTGGCACATATTTCCTGTTCTGCCGCTCCTGGCATATTTCCTAGCCACTGACCTTCTGTTTGTTCCATGTTACAAGAAAACTTAGCATCATTTTCACCTGCTATAAAAAACAAACAAACAATCTAAAGAGTCACTATTTACAATGTCAATGGTCTCTTTTAAAAACTTAAGATTAAAATAAAATGTAAAAAAATAGTGTAATTTAACTAAATCCGAGTATAGATCACTGTCACATCTGGAAAAAATAGCATGTAGTGACAGCTTAAGTACAGCATGTGGCATGAAGTAAAGCAAGTTAGCTGGGATTTAGTGACTTTACCAGCTGCAAATAACCCCCACTGTAGCCAATCAGAATTCCCTTGTGTATTATACCGTTGTTTTTTTGAGTTTTAAAAATAGAATCCATTCTAATGTTTTTCATTAAAACATCACATATACTTTGCAAATGCACTCACATCACAATAACACCCATTATTCCTCACATGGGGACAATACAGCGCTAGTATTCCAACAGCTCCTTGACCTGACACAGAACAATACAGTAATAGAATTCCAACAGCACTCAATTTTCTCCCCAGGACCTTTTTAGCGGGTGCACCACCCAGCTGATTTTACGGACTACCCGCTAAAATTTTAGCTATCTTAAGCGAAAATTTAAAATGTTTAATTTTTATTGCACAAATGATCATTTAATACATTCTGTTAAATTATTCAATTAATTTGTGTTTTGGATATCTGAAAATGATAAAATATTATAAAATATCACACTGCCCCCACCCGGCTACTTCATAATGCCACCTGACCCAGATGGCAGCATTTTCTGTGGAGAACACTGAGCACCTATATCTGACATGGGGATAAAACAGTACTAGTATTTTAACAGCTTCTATACCTGACATGCTGACAAAGCACTAGAATTCCAACAGCCCCTATACCTGACATGGGGAAAATACAGCACTCCCTATACATGACATAGGGATAATACAGCACTAGTATTCCAACAGCTCTTATACCTTACATGAGGACAATATAGCACTAGTATTCCAACAGCCCTTATACCTGACGTGGAAATACAACTCTTGCATTTCAAGATTATCGTTAAAAAGAGTTTATTACCTGTCCTGATCAATGGTGGAATCTTGCTCACCTTTAATAAACTTATCCCACCTTTAATAAACTTATCCCACTAGATGTATAATGTATAAAGTGGCGCAAAAAAACTTGCTGATTCCTATTAGACACAGTTATGAGTATGTATGCAAGTTCCTTTTTTTGTCAGTATTTATAATGCGTCTTGTAATAAATACAAAAATTACTTGAACTTCAACAATTTTATATCTTTCTGCAGTGTGTATAGTGATTTTTCCCCTTCTCTTCTCCTTACTATATGTACTCACTTAAAGGGACACTGAACCCAATTTTTTTCTTTTGTGGTTCAGATAGAGCATGCAATTTTAAGCAACTTTCTAATTTACTGATTTTATCAATGTATATGTGATATTTCGTATTGGCAGTATAGTGGAAGTTCATTTAAAACCCATATATCAGTGTTGGCTGCTTAAAATGCTATGAGTTTATTTACATATGTTTTTTTCCTTTGTTCTCCTTCCGGTAAACAGTGCACTGTTTCGATGAGCTGTTTTCCCCCAGATGGATAGTTCCGGTGGAGCTCTGTGTCATTCAGCCTCCGTTTACCGGACAATAGGGCTTCGCGATTTAATTGCGATTTTCTTATAAATGACTATAACACCTTTATTTTGCATTCTAAAGTTTATTTAACACTACAAAATCTTAATGTACATGTTTCTCAATGTCCAATACACTATTGGAGCATAAAAATACAAACTGCTGCCTGTGATGTGATTAAATAGTAGCCACTAGCCAGTTATTAGGTCTTATGACACACAACATTGTCATGTTTTCTTAGACAGTCATTCTAACTGTGGACAGTGGTATGATTAACAAATGAAGCAGTGTAAGCCACATACACACACACTGTATATATATATATATATATATATATATATATATATATATATATATACACACACACATACATACATTAGGGCTGTCAAAAATAATCGTCACACCGATGCATCACGATGCAGCAGTGAATGATTCTGCATCGATGCAGTGAAGGATCTTAATCGATTCCGGGTCAGTGACGTCATGGGCAGGGGATTCGGTTTGTGAGGAAATGGGTCTTGTACTGTCAGTTTCCTGTTTTACTCATTGCTGCGTTTTTAAACTTCACTGTTGTTATGGAGCCACAATATAAGCCTTTCCAAGCCGCCTCCTCCCCTGTATGTCATTGCGTTTATTTTTTTTATTGCAAGCAGCCATCGTTGGTGTCTTACCTGACCCCCGCGGTATGTGAGGAAATGGAACACTCTGGTTTACTCATTGCTCCGTTTTTAAACTTCACTGTTGTTATGGAGCCACAATATAAGCCTTTCCAAGCCGCCTCCTCCCCTGTATGTCGTTTATTTTTTTATTGCAAGTACTGTGAGTTTGGTTTGCCCTCCCTTCACTGACTGCTGCTTTATTTAATGCTAGGTCCGAACTGGGAGAGATGTGTTTGAGCTGGCCCTAAGACTCATCTCCATTGGCGCCGGAGCCCTTGTGGTCACAGGTCTTAAACTAATTAGAAATCAGTGATACTAAATGGTTTGAACAACCCTCACCCAAGGCTGGAAGCTGTAATCACAGGACCACAGCACAATAAATACCCTGTTCTACATTGTGCTGCCCTTGTATACATTTCATTTTATCACTGCTTACAGTATTGCTGACATGTAATCAGACAGAGAATATAATTGTAAAAAAAAATCCCAGTTTACTGCTTTCATCAAATTTACCTCTGTCTCGATTGAAACTTACATCCTTTCTATGAGAAAACATATGTAGACTCAGGGGCGTGCACGAGTCAGTTCATTTATTTTTTTATTGCAAGTACTGTGAGTTTGCCCTCCCTTCACTGACTGCTGCTTTATTTAATACTATTGGTATTGGTAGTACTAGCAGTCAGTGCCTATCACTGTTCTACGTAATGCAATATTGTGCACGTCAGAGAGAGGCTCTCGGTAGCCAGTGTCACAGGAATTCATATAATCCCTCTGAATTAGCTGCTGATAACGTAGAACAGCGATAGGCACTGACTGCTAGTACTACCAATACCAATAGTATTAAATAAAGCAGCAATCAGTGAAGGGAGGGCAAACTCACAGTACTTGCAATAAAAAAATAAAGAAACTGACATACAGGGGAGGAGGCGGCTTGGAAAGGCTTATATTATATAAAGACAGGTGACATAGAACAGGCAACTCCCAGATAGGCACCATTAACCCCATACATGCCAGGCGAGTCTGACAGGGAACTCCTGTGATTAAGGGAAGTCCTGTGATTCAGGACTTGCTGTGCACACTGCGCAGATATCTGACCCAGAGAGCATTACCAATAGACCTCCTCTCACACACAAATGTTCCGGTCAGGAATTTTTATGACACCTATCCTAAAGAGCCGACAGCAGCCTCATGTAAACAGTGAATCTTTTCTTGCATTATCGATTCACTGTTTACTGTTGCGGTCTCTGCTGCATGTTTCCTCTCTGTCAGAACCCTAGCCCAAACGAGCATTTGAGGGTTGCTGTAAAACTTTTGACTTACTGTATCTAATAGCAACCCTCAAATGCTCGTTTGGGCTAGGGTTCTGACAGAGAGGAAACATGCAGCAGAGACCGCAACAGTAAACAGTGAATCTATAATACAAGAAAAGATTCACTGTTTACTTGAGGCTGCTGTCGGCTCTTTAGGATAGGTGTCATAAAAATTCCTGACCGGAACATTTGTGTGTGAGAGGAGGTCTATTGGTAATGCTCTCTGGGTCAGGTTTCAGATGTCTGCATGTACTCTGTGAGAATGTTTGAGTGAGTACACTGCTGCTGGTTATATTTTCCTTTGTAAAATAAATCTACAGATACATTTCCGTGCATATTGTAGTATTATGTTTATAAGTGCTCTTCCATCTTACACAGTTGTTTAAAAGATTATTATATATATACACACACAATATATATATATATAAATGTGTGTATGTATATATATGTATATATATATATATATATATATATATATATGTGTGTGTGTGTGTGTGTGTATGTGTGTATGTATATATATATATATATATATATATATATATATATATATATACACATATATATATATACACATACATATAAAATATGGAATAGAACAAGATCCTGAAAATCATGGGCAGTAATCATGATGCATCGCGATGCATCGTAGAATCGAATCATATTCGAATCGAAACGTGAGACAAGTGAAGATGCGCAGCTCTAATATACATATACACACACACACGCACTAGGGGGAAATATAAGTAAGTGGCTTTCTCTCCTCTTCATTCCTGCATGGGCTCTGCTTTTCGATTTCTAGATTGATCGGCTGCTTATGAGAACAGAAAGTGAAAGTAAAACAGCCATTTTACAAATGTGTGCTAAAAGCAACCACTAGATGGAGCTGGTTTGCAAGAAATCACAAATAAATCAATGCATTACACAGCCACGTCTGAGGATTTTTTTTATTTAGGAAAAAAATAGAGACTCTCGCGGTTTTAAATCGCATATGCGATTAATCGTGAAGCCCTACCGGACAATGAGAATGGAGATTCAATCCTTCCTGTGGGTGATGCCGGTCTGAATCTACCTGTTCTCCTTGTAAAAAAAAACTCACAGACTTCTTGTCAGCAGCTGTAATGCTCTCTCAGCTTCTGTGGTAATAATAGATCCGTTCTTCCGGATTTTTTGTTGTGCCAGGGTTTTGTTCTCCTTGTGATGGCAGCGTGTAGCTGAAAGTAAGCCATCAGCTACACGCTGCCATCACAAGGAGAACATTGTACTTTTGACATTTCATTTTTAGTCATACGGCAATTTAAATGTATTGAAGAAGATGGTATCTGACTAACAAGCAGAACTGCAAAATTATTCCTAACGGAACACTGTCTAATAGAACAAGCACAACTGTTCAAGTATTCCTAACAGAACACTGTCTAAATACTGTATTAGATTATATAAGATTGTATTACATTGTATCTCAATGCAACATATTGTTGGATGATGTGTAGCAAGTAGAAGTTACCATTCAAGAAGATTTTTAACAAGTCTAGTCTTAAAGGAGACATAGTATACATAGACACCGGTGTCTTTTTAGCAATTTTAGAAGAACGTATATGTTTTTTTAGCAAATGTCATATGATTGTCTAGTATAATAAATCTTTTGGAATATAATAATTTAGTGGTTTATCATTTAACATAAGAGTGTACCAATTAAGAGATCAAGGAAAACAAGTATCTAAGTAGGTAATATAACCACCACATATAAAGTGACATGATTAAGTGAGTACATATAGTAAGGAGAAGAGAAGGGGAAAAATCATTATACAAGTTTTTTGCGCCACCTTATATATTAGAACTTGCATTTCAACAGCCCCTATACCTGACATGGGGACAATACAGCACTAGAATTCTAAGAGCCCCAATACCTAACATGGGCACAATACAGCACTAGTATTCAAATATCCCATATAAAGGACATGATGACAATACAGCACTAGTATTCCAATACCCTCTATACCCGACATGGGGACAATACAGCACTAGTATTCAAACAACCCCTATACCTGATATAGGGACAATACAGCACTAGTATTCTAACAGCCCCTATACCTGACATGGCGACAATAAAGGACTATTATGCATCTTTGTAAGATTCTACAGGTCTACATACACATACAAACATACAGATATGCACGTGGAAACATGCACAGACACACTACACAAGCACACACAGTCAAAACCTAATTACGTTATACAAAGGTTTCTGGTCTTTCTTAATACATGTATCTAAAAAATAAATGTTCACCCACAGGCCACATCTCTGCATCTACATGTGTGTGTCCACGAGTACAGCTCATTAGCATACACAATTCAGCTGGGTACACTACTACACGCTATTACAATTTCCATGTTCACTGCTGCTGCCATTTGTCACCACAGTAATTATTACTAATATTGCCTTTTTGCCTATGTGTTGTTCTCATTGCATCTGCTTGGTTAGTTCTATATTTAATGCTGTAGCTTGCTTACAGAATACAATGTCCCTTTAAAAAAGTTCCACATAAAAATAGGAACATGCTTCTCTGCTGGTCTTTCACATGTATGATAGGTTTAAATACAATGTCTCTTTAAAAGGACAGTCTAGTATAAATTAAACTTTCATTATTCAGATAGGACTTTTAATTTTAATCTACTTTCCAATTTACTTTCATCATAAAATTTCCTTTTTTCTCTTGGTATTCTTAGTTTAAACTAAACATAGGTAGGCTCATATGCACATTTCTAAGCCTTTGAAGGCTGCCTCTTATCACATGCTTTTTAAATCTCTTTTCAACACAAAGAGACAGAAAGTACATGTGGGCCATATAGATAACACTGTGTTCAGGCACAGGGGGTTATTTAAGATTTAGCACAAAACAATGCTAAATTTAAGACAATAAATAATAAACAGTCACAGTCATGTGATCAGGGGGCTGGAAGAAGGTTCCTAGATACAAGGTAATCGCAGAGGTAAAAAGTATATTAATATAACTGTGTTGGTTATGCAAAACTGGAGAATGGGTAATAAAGGGAGTATCTATCTTTTAAAACAATAACAATTCTATGGTAGACTGTCCCTTTAACTCACAATATAAAGACAGGGCATAGAGATGTGATAACTCCCTTTTATGCAAGGAGAAAGACTGGTGATAGATCTCAGCTTCAGAACTTACCAGAAATAGTCACTGCGAGAGTGTGGCACAGCATAAAGTGACAGACACAACTTTAAACTTCCAAGGTAGATACTTTGTTTCAGGAAGGAAATAGTATCTTTAATGTAGAATTATTAAGATTGTAATGTAGATTTTACAATACTTGGTGGCAGTGTCCCTCTGTTTTTGTGAACCACACTGCAGTGCACAGGAAAACAACAGGCTGAGGATTCATAGCAGGAATGTCTGTAAACTTCAGTACTGCCAGCAGGGATTCAGGTTTATGAATTGGTGAGTTACCAGTGGTGGTTAGAAGAGAGGAAATCTGTCTTTGTACAATGTGTGGTCCTGCAGGAGGAAAGATCAACTTCAGCAGTTCCAGGAAATGGGGAAAGGAACTTGCTCAGTTGTAAGAGGTTAGAAAACACAGCTCCTGAGATGCTATACACACTGGCTCTATAATAGCTGATAGGAAAATACACTGCAGGTGGAGGGGCTGGAGTAGGAGGTGCAACACAGAGTAGCAAGTATCCCCAGGATCCTCACTGAACAGCAGTCCTGCCGTTTTGTTACTGCAGTGAAGTAAAACCTCTTGCTTTGCTTAAGAATTTATCTATCTAGCAGCCAGAACCAGGAGAAGTTTAAGTTAAGCAAATACTGTTGACAACCAAGAGGAATAATCTGAAGAGAGAGGTAAGAACTAAGCAAGCAGAGTCTAAGAATGTTCTATAGAACACACAAGTGAAGTCTTAATGCAATTAACTTGTTAACAATAAAAAAAGGATATTCAGGCTAGGTGGGGTTAAATTTGCAATGTGACATCATAGCTGGGAGAGTTGTGTTAAAGGTATATTACAGGCGACTTTAAAGATAACAGCAACGTGAGATTTATTTTATGCTCCTACAAAGTGCTACCTGTGTATCCGCAGCTAGAAACACTAGAAATGTGACAACAGTCAGTGAGTATCAGGCTATATTGTACTGTGACACTCAGTGTGTGATTGAGGTGACACCCTGACTAGTGACATAATGTACAGTATTTGCAGACAATAAGCTTTAAAAGCCAGGCAATACCTCATAAACAGAAGACACGTCACACAAGTGCAATTACCTTCATTGTCACTGTCACACATGTCCTGCATTGGAGCTTCCATCTGATCTTCTGTTTTAACATCTACGTCAGTATTAATGTCACCTGTCAGAACATTAAATGCAGACAATATTTCATGGTTTAGGGTTTTTTCACCCCAAAATCAACTAGTAATAGGTACTTTATAATTTCCTTACACCTAATATTTGCTTGATATTGAAATTGATCAATAATATCAAAATAGAGGGCATGTGTGTACTATTCACATAAAGCAGCAGATGAGAGAGAAGAGACGGCATGTGTATGTACTATTCACATAAAGCAGAGGGCATGTGTATGTACTATTCACATAAAGCAGAGGGTGAGAGAGAAGAGAGGGCATGTGTATGTACTATTCACATAAAGCAGAGGGTGAGAGAGAAGAGAGGGCATGTGTATGTACTATTCACATAAAGCAGAGGGTGAGAGAGAATAGAGGGCATGTGTGTGTACTATTCACATAAAGCAGAGGGTGAGAGAGAATAGAGGGCATGTGTGTGTACTATTCACATAAAGCAGAGGGTGAGAGAGAAGAGAGGGCATGTGTATGTACTATTCACATAAAGCAGAGGGTGAGAGAGAAGAGAGGGCATGTGTATGTACTATTCACATAAAGCAGAGGGTGAGAGAGAATAGAGGGCATGTGTGTGTACTATTCACATGAAGCAGAGGGTGAGAGAGAAGAGAGGCCATGTGTATTTACTATTCACATAAAGCAGAGGGTGAGAGAGAAGAGAGGGCATGTGTATGTACTATTCACATAAAGCAGAGGGTGAGAGAGAAGAGAGGGCATGTGTGTGTACTATTCACATAAAGCAGAGGGTGAGAGAGAAGAGAGAGCATGTGTGTGTACTATTCACATAAAGCAGAGGGTGAGAGAGAAGAGAGGGCATGTGTGTGTACTATTCACATAAAGCAGAGGGTGAGAGAGAATAGAGGGCATGTGTGTGTACTATTCACATAAAGCAGAGGGTGAGAGATAACAGAGCATGTGTGTGTATAGTCACTTGAAGCTTAAAGGGATATTGAATTGTTTATTTTGTGATTCAGATAGAGCATGCAATTTTAAACAACTTTCTAATTTACTCCTATTATCAAATTTTCTTCGTTCTCTTGCTATCTTTATTTGAAAAAGAAGGTATCTTCAGCACTTGTTTATTGGTGGGTGAATTTATCCACCAATCAGCAAGAACAGCCCAGGTTGTTCACCAAAAATGGACCAGCTTCTAAACTTACATTCTTGCTTTTCAAATAAAGATACCAAGAGAATGAAGAAAATTTGATAATAGGAGTAAATTAGAAAGTTGCGTAAAATTGCATGCTCTATCTGAATAACAAAAGAAAATTTTTGGGTTCAGTGCCCCTTTAACAACCAAGAATGTACAGGGTACGTCCTACAAAAAAGGTCAGTTAACGACCAACGACGTACCCTGTACGTCCTTAGGAGTTTGAAGCGGTGGAATCAATCCTGATCGCTTTCAGGCACTTTCATGGTATTGCAGTGATGCCTCGATATTGAGGCATCCTGCAATACCATTTTTTTTTTTACACACCGATGCAGAGAGAGCCACTCTGTGGCCCTCTCTGCACCGGTAGTGATGGTGCCAATCGTTAGTGGGTGGGAGTCTTAGCAGGGAGGCGGGTGGGCGGTCCATCGCTACTCGCATCTGGTTCCTGTAAGTGCAATGTGCACGCCGGGTGCCGGGAGCGTGCAGCACCTACTGCCACCAATGTAGTAAGTGAATGGAAAGGAGGGAGAGGGAAGGCAGCTACACTACAGAAAAATAAATATTTTTTTTTGGGGGGGGGGGGGGGGCAAAAGGGTTAGAGAGCTGTTTGGGGGGGGGGGGGGGGATCAGGGAGGTTGGGGGCTAAGGGGGGATCCATCACAGCTTAATAGATATTTAAAAAAGAAAAGCCTTTTATTTTAGTACTGGCAGACTTTCTGCCAGTACTTAAGATGGCGGGGACAATTGTGGGGTGGGGGAGGAAAGAGAGCTGTTTGAGGGGGGGGGATCAAGGAGGGATCAGGGGGTCGGATATGTCAGGTGGGAGGCTGATCTTTGCACTAAAGCTAAAATTAACCCTACAAGCTACCTAATTAACCCCTTAACTGCTGGGCATAATATGTGTGGTGCACAGCGGCGTTTTATGGCCCGCCCACCCGCCTTCTTTGGATCCCTCGCAGGCCACCAACGATCGGCACATCACTGGCCGATGCAGAGAGGGCCACAGAGTGTCTCTCTCTGCATTGGTTTGCTGAAAAAAGGGTATTGCATGATGCCTCAATATTGAGACATCGCTGCAATACCCTGAAAACGATCGCTTGAAACCCCAGAGGATGTGCCAGGCACGTCTTTGGTCAGTAACTTACTTTTTGTAGGACATGCCTGGCACGTCCTTGGTCGTTAAGGAGTTAAAGGGTCATTCCAGCCAAAATTGGATCCCACATAGATGTATTTCAGTTTTGAATAGAAGCATTTTTGTAATGTACACATATTAGTATGTACTATTCACATAAAGCAGAGGGTGAGAGAGAATAGAGAGGGAAAAGAGAGGGCATGTGTATGTACTATTTACATGAATCTTATAGGGACATAAAACCCCAAATTTTTATTTCATGATTCAGTTAGAGCATACATTTTTAAGCAACTTTCCAATTTACTTTTATTCTCAATTTTGTTTTATTTTCTTGGTATCCTTTTTGAAGGAGCAACAATGCACTACTGGGAGCTGGATGAACACAATTGTTAAGCCAATGAAAAAAAAAAGTCTCATATTTTGTAGCCACCAATCAGCAGCTAGATTCCAGCTCCTGTGCCTATCTAGGTATGATTTTCAACAAAAGATACCAAGAAAACGAAGCAAATCAAAAAACAGAAGTAAAACTGAATGCTCTATCTGAATCCTGAATTTTTTTTTGGATTTCATTTCCCTTTAAGGTGAGAAAGAAGAGAATAGAGAGCATGGGTGTGTACTAGTCACATAAATCAGAGGGTGAGAGAGTAGAGAGGGCATGTGTGTGTACTATTAACATAAAGCAGAGGGTGAGAGAGAAGAGAGGGCATGTGTGTGTACTATTTACATAAAGCAGAGGATGAGAGAGAAGAGAGGGCATGTGTGTGTACTATTCACATAAATCAGAGGGTGAGAGAGAAGAGAGGGCATGTGTGTGTACTATTCACATAAAGCAGTCGGTGACAGAGAAGAGAGGGCATGTGTGTGTACTATTCTCTCTCACCGACTGCTTTATGTGAATAGTACACACACATGCCCTCTCTTCTCTCTCACCGACTGCTTTATGTGAAGAGAGGGCATGTGTGTGTACTATTCACATAAAGCAGAGTATCAGGCTTTATTGTACTGTGACACTCGGTGTGTGATTGAGGTGACACCCTGACTAGTGACATAATGTACAGTACTTGCAGACAATAAGCTATAAAAGCCAGGCAATACCTCATAAACAGAAGACACGTCACACACGTGCAATTACCTTCATTGTCATTGTCACACATGTCCTGCATTGGAGCTTCCAGCTGATCTTCTGTTTTAACATCTACGTCAGAATTAATGTCACCTGTCAGAACATTAAATGCAGACAATATTTCATGTTTTAGGGGTTTTTTTCACCCCAAAATCAACTAGTAATAGGTACTTTATAATTTCCTTACACCTAATATTTGAGGGATATTGAAATTGATCAATAATATCAAAATAGAGGGCATGTGTGTACTATTCACATAAAGCAGCAGATGAGAGAGAAGAAACGGCATGTGTATGTACTATTCACATAAAGCAGAGGGCATGTGTATGTACTATTCACATAAAGCAGAGGGCATGTGTATGTACTATTCACATAAAGCAGAGGGTGAGAGAGAAGAGAGGGCATGTGTGTACTATTCACATAAAGCAGAGGGTGAGAGAGAAGAGAGGGCATGTGTGTGTACTATTCACATAAAGCAGTTGGTGAGAGAGAAGAGAGGACAAGTGTGTACGTGGTATTTGCATAAAATAGAAGGTGAGAGAGAAGGGAAAACACGGTATGTTTGTGCACCAAATAGATTTTATCATTGCAACCTGTCTGTACTGAAGCTCATCATTTACATAGTAATTAATAGGGTTAAATCATTTCAGCATCTGAGGTTTCTAGCTGTGCAGCTTATACCATAGATCACTCACTTGCACAGACATCTGATGGCTGAATATTCTGTACCAGTTCTCCTTGTGCTCCTGTGTTTAGATTTTCATTACTGTGACCTGTTAGTTCTAATAAACAATACAATTAGTTTTTTGGTAAATGGTTTTAAGTGCAGATATCTCACACACATCTGATTATCCGGTAATTTTACACAACACATCATTATTTTATTATTTTAACTGGTCTGTCTTCAGGTCCATCATTTACATAACTATTAGTAAGGGTTAAATAATTTCAGAATCTGAGTTTTCACTTTGTAAATAAACATTAACAGCAACCATAGATCCCTCACCTGCAGAGACGTCTGATGGGGTCTTCACTGGCTGAATATTCTGTACAAGGTCTTCATATGCTTCTGTGTCTAGATTTTCATCTCTGTGACCTGTTAATTCTAATAGAGAATAAAATCTGTTTATTTTGTAAAATGGATATGAAACAATTTTTATTGCAACTATAAAAAGGCATCTTAAAATGTATTCAATTAAGAACAAAAACAAATAATTGTTACTTTTTGCGTTTAAAATATTTATATATATATATATATATATATATATATATATATATATATATATATATATATATATATATATATATATATATATATATATACTGATATATAATTGGTTTAACATTAATCCCTCTTAACCCTTTAAATGTGTATCTATTATTTCTGTTGAGTATAAAATATGTTTATAATCAGACAGCTCATTAGATCACATGTGATAGATTCACTGTAGATTTACTCTCTGTCAGTAGCGTTTGTGCATTTCCTGAGTGAGATATTTATTACTACACAGCGTTACCTGAGCTCTCATTTCCTGGGATCTCCATAGTCCTTAGTGCTTGGTGAGTCTCCATCATGACGTCCTTGTAAAGCTCCTTGTGTCCCTCTATATACTCCCACTCCTCCATAGAGAAATACACAGCAACATCATCACACTTTATAGGCACCTGAAACACACACAACTCATTCAGGCCCTGATATTCAAACCTCTCTGCTCATCTGAGATATTCTAAAATGATCCTCCAGCACTGAGAGATCCCTAGTGAAATATTAAAAAGGCAGATTTGGCTTTACTTCTCCAAGGGGCGTTTCCTGCATTTTTGTATTTGAAGGAGAGACAAACCCAGTGTAATATAGCACTGCATGATGTGACAGTTCTGCTGCATTTACACTTTGTGCTTTCTATATTATATAACTTTACACTTCAGATTAAACGTTATTACATTTAAACATTGCACTTTTTCTTTTGTTTTTTTATTTTGTGTACAGCAGTGTAGTTAGGATTGTGATTTTACAAATTCTTATTATAAAGCAGACTTCACAGAGGCCTTCCATAGAAAGTAAAGAAGCTATATGGGATACAAAATTTCACATGGGAGAGAGAAGGTAAATGGAAAACCCCTGGGGCTGATATATAGGCTCCGATTGCGTCAATTCTGTAAAATATATATATATATATATATATATATATATATATATATATATATATATATATATATATATATATATATATATATATATATATATATATATATATACAAAGTATGATCCTAATTTGTTAAGTAACACAGAAACTTTCAAAACATATTCAGAATTTATGAAATCACTGCTAGAGCTAAATCTAAATGTATTAAAATATAAATGAGAAAGTGCAAAGCTTAAAGTGATGGGTTTACCAGTGGAACAAATAATGGGGACTTAACTTTCAGTCATGAAGTATAATATACTTCATGCCGAAAGTTCCTTTATTTGTCTGAAGCGTTCACCGCACTGAGCTCCTCAGGCAGCCCATGGCAGAATGCTATTTTGGTGTGAGGTGACGTTTCCACCTCTTAGCCAATAGTCGTGCGTCCAGCTGGGTGCCATGCCGGATAGCTAGCACGCTAATCACTAAGATCACCTCAAAGCAAAATAGCATTCTGCCGTGGGCTGCCTGAGGCGAACGCTTCAGATAAATAAAGGAACTTTCAGCATGAAGTAATTTAAACTCCATGACTGGAAGTCCCCTTTATTTGTTCCACTGGTAAATGCTAGCGTTTCACAAACGCTAGGATTTACCATCATATTAAAGGGATGGTATATCATGCTCTATCTGGGATGGTATATGCATGCTCTATCTGAATCATGAAAGAAAAACAAATGGGTTTTCATATCCCTTTAAATGTAATAATACTGAAAGGACACAATCTTAAGTGTAAAGCAATCTAAAATACAAAGCACAAAGTAACAAAACTCTCATATCACGCAGTGATGTATTGCACTGGGATTTTCTCTTCTACATATATAGTAATGAAAGAGATCTCACAGTGCTGGAGAGTTCTGACCTTTTTCTTTTTACTATTCAGTGAGGTCAGCCCTGTAAAGTGTGAAATGCAATTTCTCTCCAAGCTGGAGAAAGTTTGAATATTAGGTCCTTAGCACTGAGACAGGGACTTCAGATACTTAAATATGGTCGGAACATGTGTCCTCCATCTCTGCGTGCAGACTACAGGATCCCTGCAGGAACCCCAGTAATAACAGTAAATACAAAAAGTAGTTGCACAGATTGCAATAAAAAACACAATTTATGCTTACCTGATAAATTTATTTCTCTTGTGGTGTATCCAGTCCACGGATCATCCATTACTTGTGGGATATTCTCATTCCCAACAGGAAGTTGCAAGAGGACACCCACAGCAGAGCTGTAATATAGCTCCTCCCCTAACTGTCATAGCCAGTCATTCGACCGAAAACAAGCCGAGAAAGGAGGAACCATAGGGTGTAGTGATTACTGTAGTTTAAATTTAAAAATTGCCTGCCTTAAAATGACAGGGTGGGCCGTGGACTGGATACACCACAAGAGAAATAAATTTAACAGGTAAGCATAAATTGTGTTTTCTCTTGTAAGGTGTATCCAATCCACGGATCATCCATTACTTGTGGGATACCAATACCAAAGCTAAAGTACACGGATGAAGGGAGGGACAAGGCAGGAACTTAAATGGAAGGAACCACTGCCTGTAAAACCTTTCTCCCAAAAATAGCCTCCGAAGAAGCAAAAGTATCAAATTTGTAAAATTTTGAAAAAGTATGAAGCGAAGACCAAGTCGCCGCCTTGCAAATCTGTTCAACAGAAGCCTCATTTTTAAAGGCCCAAGTGGAAGCCACAGCTCTAGTGGAATGAGCTGTAATCCTTTCAGGAGGCTGCTGTCCAGCAGTCTCATAGGCTAAGCGGATTAAGCTTCTTAGCCAAAAAGAAAAAGAGGTTGCCAAAGCCTTTTGACCTCTCCTCTGTCCAGAGTAGACAACAAACAAAGCAGATGTTTGACGAAAATCTTTAGTAGCTTGTAAGTAAAACTTTAAAGCACAGACCACGTCCAGATTGTGTAACACAAGGATGGAACCACAATCTCTTGATTGATATTCTTGTTAGATACCACCTTAGGTAAGAACCCAGGTTTGGTACGCAGGACTAACTTATCCGTATGAAAAATCAGATAAGGAGAATCACATTGTAAGGCAGATAGCTCAGAGACTCTACGAGCCGAGGAAATAGCTACCAAAAAAAAACAAAAAAACTTTCCAAGATAAAAGTTTGATATCTATGGAATGAAGAGGTTCAAACAGAACTCCTTGAAGAACCTTAAGAACCAAGTTTAAGCTCCATGGGGGACAACAGGTTTAAACACAGGCTTGATTCAAACTAAAGCCTGACAAAATGCCTGAACGTCTGGAACATCTGCCAGACGCTAGTGCAAAAGAATAGACAGAGCAAAAATCTGTCCCTTTAAGAAACTAGCTGACAATCCTTTTTCGAAACCTTCTTGGAGAAAAGATAAAATCCTAGGAATCCTGACCTTACTCCATAAGTAACCCTTGGATTCACACCAATAAAGATATCTACGCCATACCTTATGGTAAATTTTCCTGGTGACAGGCTTTCGTGCCTGTATTAAGGTATCAATAACTGACTCGGAGAAGCCACGCTTTGATAAAATCAAGCATTCAATCTCCAGGCAGTCAGCCTCAGAGAAATTAGATTTGGATGGTTGAAAGGACCCTGAAGTAGAAGGTCCTGTCTCAGAGGCAGAGACCATGGTGGAAAGGATGACATGTCCACTAGATCTGCATACCAGGTCCTGCGTGGCCACGCAGGTGCTATCAGAATCACTGATGCTCTCTCCTGCTTGATCTTGGCAATCAGTCGATGGAGCAGAGGAAACGGTGGAAACACATAAGCCAGGTTGAAAGACCAGGGCGCTGCTAGAGTATCTATCAGTTTCGCCTTGGGATCACTGGACCTGGATCCGTAACACGGAAGCTTGGCGTTCTGGCGAGACGCCATGAGATCCAGTTCTGGTTTGCCCCAACGGAGAATCAGTTGTGCAAATACCTCCGGATGGAGTTCCCACTCTCCCGGATGAAAAGTCTGACGACTTAGAAAATCCGCCTCCCAGTGCTCTACACCTGGGATATGGATAGCTGATAGGTGGCAAGAGTGAATCTCTGCCCAGTGAATTATTTTTGAAACTTCTAACATCTCTAGGGAACTTCTTGTTCCCCCTCGATGGTTGATGTAAGCTACAGTCGTGATGTTGACCGACTGAAATCTGATGTACCTCAGAGATGCTAACTGAGGCCAAACCTGAAGAGCCTTGAATATCGCTCTTAGTTCCAGAATATTTATTGGAAGGATAGACTCCTCCTGAGTCCACGATCCCTGAGCCTTCAGGGAGTTCCAGACTGCAACCCAACCTAGAAGGCTGGCATTTGTTGTTACAATAGTCCAATCTGGCCTGCAAAGGTCATACCTTTGGACAGATGGACCCGAGATAGCCACCAGGGAAGAGGATCCCTGGTCTCTTGGTCCAGATTCAGTTGAGGGGCCAAATCTGTGTAATCCCCGCTCCACTGACTGAGCCTGCATAGTTGCAGCGGTCTGAGATGTAAGCGTGCAAACGGCACTATGTCCATTGCCGCTACCATTAAGCCGATTACTTCCATACACTGAGCCACCAAAGGGCGCGGAATGGAATGAAGAACCCGACAGGAATTTAGAAGCTTTGATAACCTGGACTCCGTCAAGGTAAATTTTCATTTCTACAGAATCTATCAGAGTCCCTAGAAAGGAAACTCTTGTGAGTGGGGATAGAGAACACTTTTCCTCGTTCACTTTCCACCCATGCGACCTCAGAAATGCCAGTACTACGTCCGTATGAGACTTGGCAATTTGGAAGTTTGACGCCTGTATCAGGATGTCGTCTAAATAAGGGGCTACTGCTATGCCCCGCGGCCTTAGGACCGCCAAAAGCGACCCTAGAACCTTTGTAAAGATTCTTGGGGCTGTAGCTAATCCAAAGGGAAGAGCTACAACTGGTAATGCCTGTCTTGAAAGGCAAACCTGAGAAACCGATGATGATCTTTGTGTATCGGAATGTGAAGATAAGCATCCTTTAGATCCACTGTAGTCATATATTGACCCTCCTGGATCAGTGGTAGGATGGTACGAATAGTTTCCATCTTGAACGACAGAACTTTGAGGAATTTGTTTAAGATCTATAGATCCAAAATCGGTCTGAAGGTTCCCTCTTTTTTGGGAACCACAAACAGATTTGAGTAAAAACCCTGTTCCTGTTCCTCCTTTGGAACTGGATGGATCACTCCCATAACTAGGAGGTCTCGTACACAGTGTAAGAATGCCTCACTCTTTATCTGGTTTGCAGATAATTGTGAAAGGTGAAATCTCCCTTTTGGGGGGGGAAGCTTTGAAGTCCAGAAGATATCCCTGGGATATAATTTCCAACGCCAAGGGATCCTGAACATCTCTTGCCCACGCCTGGGCGAAGAGTGAAAGTCTGCCCCCTACTAGATCCGTTACCGGATAGGGGGTCGTTCCTTCATGCTGTCTTAGAGGCAGCAGCAGGCTTTTTGACCTGCTTACCTTTTTTCCAGGTCTGGTTGGTCTCCAGACCGTCTTGGATTGAGCAAAAGTTCCCTCTTGTTTATTATTAGAGGAAGTTGATGCCGCACCTGCCTTGAAGTTTCGAAAGGCACGAAAATTAGACTGTTTGGCCCTAGATTTGGACCTGTCCTGAGGAAGGGCACAACCTTTTCCTCCTGTGATATCAGCAATAATCTCCTTCAAACCAGGCCCGAATAGGGTCTGCCCCTTGAAGGGAATGTTAAGTAGCTTAGATTTTAAAGTCACGTCAGCTGACTATGATTTAAGCCATAGCGCTCTGCGCGCCTGTATAGCAAAACCAGAATTCTTAGCCGTTAGTTTATTCAAATGAACAATGGCATCAGAAATAAAATAATTGGCTAGCTTAAGTGCTCTAAGTTTGCCAAGTATGTCATCCAATGGAGTCTCTACCTGTAAAGCCTCTTCCAAAGACTCAAACCAGTACGCCGCAGCAGCAGTGACAGGGGCAATGCATGCAATGGGCTGTAGGATAAAACCTTTTTTGAATAAATATTTTCTTAAGGTAACCTTCTAATTTTTTATCCATTGGCTCTAAAAAAGCACAACTGTCCTCGACAGGGATAGTAGTACGCTTTGCTAGAGTAGAAACTGCTCCCTCCACCTTAGGGACTGTCTGCCATAAGTCCCGTGTGGTGGCGTCTATTGGAAAACATTTTTCTAAAAATAGGAGGGGAAGAGAACGGCACACCTGGTCTATCCCATTCCTTATTAATAATTTCTGTAAACCTTTTAGGTATTGGAAAAACATCAGTACACACCGGCACTGCAAAGCATTTATCCAGTCTACAAAATTTCTCTGGCACTGCAATGGTATCACAGTCATTCAGAGCAGCTAAAACCTCCCTAAGTAACACGCGGAGGTGTTCAAGCTTAAATTTAAATGTAGAAATATTAGAATCAGGTATCTTTCCTGAGTCATTAACATCACCCACTGACTGAAGCTCTCCTTCCTCAGCTTCTGCATATTGTGAGGCAGTATCAGACATGGTTCTTAAAGCGTCAGTATGCTCTGCATTTTGTCTCACCCCAGAGCTATCTCGCTAACCTCTAAGTTCAGGTAGTCTGGCTAATACCGCTGACAGTGTATTATCCATGACTGCCGCAATGTCTTGTAAAGTAAACGCTATGGGCGCCCTAGATGTACTTGGCGCCATTTGAGAGTGAGTCCCTTGGGCGGGAGTCAAAGGGTCTGACACGTGGGGAGAGTTAGTCGGCATAACTTTCCCCTCGTCAGATTCCTCTGGTGATAATTTTTTTAAAAACAGAATATGATCTTTATTGCATAAAATGAAATCAGTACATTTGGTACACATTCTAAGAGGGGGTTCCACCATGGCTTTTAAACATAATGAACAAGGAGTTTCTTCTATGTCAGACATGTTTATACAGACTAGCAATGAGACTAGCAAGCTTGGAAAACACTTTAAATCAAGTTAACAAGCAAATATAAAAAACGGTACTGTGCCTTTAAGAGAAACAAATTTTGTCAGAATTTGAAAAACAGTGAAAAAATACAGTAAATCAAACGAATACGAGTGTATGTAATAGGCTAGCAGAGCATTGCATCCACTTGCAAATGGATGATTAACCCCTTAGTTCAAAAAACGGATAAAAAAAACGAAATAGACGTTTTTTTTTTGTTTGTTTATTTTTGTGTTTTTTTTTTAACAGTCACAACCAACTGCCACAGCAAGCTGTGGTCCTATCTTCCCCAATAAACGACTTTGGAAAGCCTTTGAGCCCTTTAGAGATGTCCTATAGCATACAGGGGACTCCTGAGGGAAGCTGGATGTCACAGTTTGTAATTTTAACTGCACCAACTGTAACTTTTATACTATAACAGTGGAAAGCCTCAGTAAAACTGTTTCTAGTCAAAATTTAAGCCAGCCATGTGGAAAAAACTAGGCCCCAATAAAGTGTTATCACCAATGCATATATAAAAACGATTAAACATGCCAGCAAACGTTTATATTGCAATATCATAAGGGTATTACCCCTGGTAGTAAGCATGATACCAGTCGTTATTAAATCACTGTATTCAGGCTTAACTTACATTAATCCGGTATCAGCAGCATTTTCTAGTGTTTTCCATCTCTAGAAAAATTATAACTGCACATACCTGATAGCAGAATAAACTGCACGCCATTCTCTCGCTGAAGTTACCTCATCTGTGTAATCCCCTCAGACATATGTGAGAATAGCAATGGATCTTAGTTACAACCTGCTAAGATCATAGAAACCTCAGGCAGATTCTTCTTCTATTTACTGCCTGAGATAAAATAGCACAACTCCGGTACTATTTAAAAATAACAAACTTTTGATTGAAGAAAATAAACTAACTATATTTAACCACTCTCTCCTACAACATCCTAGCTTGTTGAGAGTTGCAAGAGAATGACTGGATATGACAGTTAGGGGAGGAGCTATATTACAGCTCTGCTGTGGGTGTCCTCTTGCAACTTCCTGTTGGGAATGAGAATATCCCACAAGTAATGGATGATCCGTGGACTGGATACACCTTACAAGAGAAACTGCTTTATTCAAGGACAGGTTCTGCCACACACTTTTACTGACAGAGGCAGGATAATGTTACTGACAACATGCAGAGACACAGACAGAAGGTAAAAAATACACACAGGGCCAGATGAGTTGGTAAAGGGGGACACTGTCACATGACTCTGATATAATGTTACATTCTCCAGCAGTACTCACCTCTCCGCTCTGCAGGTGAATGCTGCTGTGGGAGGGCCCCTTCTTCACAATGACATATTCCTATAAAATATATAAGAGAAAATCATCGGACACTTTCCATGGATAAGTAATAAAAAGGAAAAGCGGAAAACAAATCCTAGTATAAAAGTTTAAACTTTATTCGCCAATGTTAAAAACAGAATGGGAAGTGCTCACAGGAACAAAACAAAATAGGCATAGGGACTGCCATAGGAGATCTTTATTTTGTTGGCGAATAAAGTTTGAACTTTTATACAAGGATTCATTTTCCGCTTTAACTTTTTATTGCTTATCTATTCAAGGAGTTGGGGTTTCCTTTTTTGGATCACGGATGCCGCTTATGGAGCACGCCCACGGTGTACAGCAGTGAAGCAGGTGAATATTGACTGTCACACTGTGATACACCCCTAGACAAGCCTCCCAGTATTTCCCTGAGCGGATTGGTGGACATAAAGATTGATAGTTACATGGACTAATGGGAGCCGACCACACTGTGAGTAACGTATGTGACATATAGCACGCCGTGGAGGCACAGTCACTACTCCGGAGGAAAGAGTCTTGTTCTCTATGGTGCCGAGCAGCTTGGATCCACACGGTAGGAGCAGTTATATGCTGCAGTCCGGGGGAGAAGGATCAGAGGTCCAGAGAGGAGGAGGGGTGAGTGTGTTTTAAGTCCTGCATCTGCACTGAAGTATACTGACACAGTTGAAAGCTTACCTGCGCTAGGGTTGTTTCATTTTTAGTGAAGGGGCTGCTAGGTTGTGGTGGAGGTTTTGCAGTGAAGGTTTGTGCAGGGGGGACCCTGAGTGTTTGAGAATCTGGGTTATGCTTGCTTATTGGTGGCAAAATGTCAGCCAACAATAAGCAAGTGCTATCCATGGTGCTGAACCTAAAATGGTCCGGTTTCTAAGCTTTACATTCCTGCTTTTTAAATAAAGATAGCAAGAGAACGAAGAAAAATTGATAATAGGAGTAAATTAGATAGTTGCTTAAAATTGCATGCTCTGTCTGAAGCATTAAAGAAAAAAAATGTGAGTTTAGTATCCCTTTAAAGTAAACAGTTGTGTAGAGGACACTGGGTGTTGGGGAGGTTGTTTGACGGAGGGTTACGCAGGGGATTATTGGTGCTGGGGTAGGTTTAGTAGTGGAAGGTTTTCCAGGTGACCCTGGGTGCTAGGGAGATTTTACAGTGGATAGTTGTGCAGGGGATGCAGGGAAGGATTTACAGTGTAGGGGTGCTAGGGAAAAGTTTTGTGGATGTAGGTTGTGCCAGTGGGTGAGCTGAAGTCTGGGTTAGTGCGATGGCCTGGAAGAGCTGAAGTCTGGGTTAGTGAGATGGTCTGGGGGAGCTGAAGTTAGGGTTAGTGAGATGGCCTAGATGAGATGAAGTTAGGGTTAGTGAGATGGTCTGGGTAAGCTGAGGTTAGGGTTAGTGAGATGGCCTAGATGAGATGAAGTTAGGGTTAGTGAGATGGTCTGGGTAAGCTGAGGTTAGGGTTAGTGAGATGATCTAGATGAGATGAAGTTAGGGTTAGTGAGATGGTCTGGGTGAGCTGAGGTTAGCGTTAGTGAGATGAAGTTAGGGTTAGTGAAATATGTCTGGTGTATCAGAAGCATTAAAGAAAAAATGTGGGTTTAGTATCCCTTTAAAGTAAACAGTTGTGTATAGGACACTGGGTGTTGGGGAGGTTGTTTGATGGAGGGTTACGCAGGGGATTATTGGTGCTGGGGTAGGTTTAGTAGTGGAAGGTTTTCCAGGTGACCCTGGGTGCTAGGGAGATTTTACAGTGGATAGTTGTGCAGGGGATGCTGGGAAGGATTTACAGTGTAGGGGTGCTAGGGAAAAGTTTTGTGGATGTAGGTTGTGCCAGTGGGTGAGCTGAAATCAGGGTTAGTGCGATGGCCTGGAAGAGCTGAAGTCTGGGTTAGTGAGATGGTCTGGGGGAGCTGAAGTTAGGGTTAGTGAGATGGTCTGGGTAAGTTGAGGTTAGGGTTAGTGAGATGGTCTGCATGAGATGAAGTTAGGGTTAGTGAGATGGTGTGGGTGAGCAGAGGCTAGCGTTAGTGAGATGGTCTGGGTAAGTTGAGGTTAGGGTTAGTGAGATGGTCTGCATGAGAAGAAGTTAGGGTTAGTGAGATGGTCTGGGTAAGCTGAGGTTAGGGTTAGTGAGATGTCGTAGATGAGATGAAGTTAGGGTTAGTGAGATGGTCTGGGTAAGCTGAGGTTAGGGTTAGTGAGATGGTCTGCATGAGATGAAGTTAGGGTTAGTAAGATGGTCTGGGTAAGCTGAGGTTAGGGTTAGTGAGATGGCCTAGATGAGATGAAGTTATGGTTAGTGAGATGGTCTGGGTAAGCTGAGGTTAGGGTTAGTGAGATGATCTAGATGAGATGAAGTTAGGGTTAGCGAGATGGTCTGGGTGAGCTGAGGTTAGGGTTAGTGAAATATGTCTGGTGTATCAGAAGCAGTACAGTAAATAGGAGAACCAGTGTCACATGACATTACCCAGAAGCTCTCACCTCTCCGGTCAGCAGGCAGATAATGCCCAGGGCCTGACTCAGGAACTGCTCTGCCATCTGCTTTCTGTATTTGTTCATCTTGTTTATAATCAGTGACTGAGGCAGATGCTATAAATGTGACACCTGCAAAAAGAAAGGAAACCGGCTACATGAGAGATGGAAAATAATCAGAGCTCTTCCTGTATTTATATTATGGTAAAGAGCAGATTTTGTGATATTAAACATGTTTATTTTATTTATGCACAATCTAATACTACACATGTGACCAGCTGCATGTAGAGTAATAAATATACACAGCGAGAAAATGTGACAATATTTATAAAGCATGTGTCAAATTTCTTGGGAGATACATTTATTTAAAGGACCAGTCAACACATTAGATTTGCATAATTAACAAATGCAAGATAACAAGACAATGCAATAGCACTTAGTTTGAACTTCAAATGAGTAGTAGATTTTTTTATAACAAATTTCAAAGTTATGTATATTTCCACTCCCCTTGTACCATGTGATAGCAATCAGCCAATCAAAAATGCATATACGTATAGTCTGTGAATTCTTGCACATGCTCAGTAGGATCTGGTGACTCAAAAATTGTAAATATAAAAGACTGTGCACATTTTTTTTAATGGAAGTAAATTGGAAAGTTGTTTAAAATTACATACTGTATTTGAATCATGAAAATTTAATTTAACCTGAGTGTCCCTTTAATATTTAATAGCATCAGACAGAAGTCATGAAAAGCAAGAGGTTGGCTGTATACAGGAATATGCAGAATAAGATAGCACATCATGAAGCAGATGTAAAGTATTTAGCAGCTGCCTGGGTCACAGGATTTGTTAAAGGGACAGTCTACACCAATTTTCTTTCATGTAAGTGGCAAGAGTCCATGAGCTAGTGACATATGGGATATACATTCCTACCAGGAGGGGGCAAAGTTTCCCAAACCTCAAAATGCCTATAAATACACCTCCCATCTCATTCACACCTTAGTTTTTACAAACTTTGCTTCCTATGGAGGTGGTGAAGCAAGTTGTGCTTGATTTCTTCTATGATAGGCGCTTCTAAGCATTTTGAAGCCCAATTCCTCTCAGAGTACAGTGTTTGTTAGAGGGATGTAAATGGAGCAATGCCTGTTGATTTTATGGTCTCACCCATGGAAAATCTATTCAAAGGCTCTCTGTTATTGGTCGCAGGGATCCCTTGCCTCCCTTTTTAGATTGACGTTATACTCCTCTACCATTACCTCTGCTGATATTTTTCAGTACTGGTTTGGCTGTCTGCTATATGTGAATGGGTGTCTTCAGGTAAGTATATATCATTTTTTAAGACACTCTCAGCTATGTTTGGCACTTTATATTGTTAAAGTTTTTAAATATATATTGCATATATTTGCCATGAGTCAGGTCTATGTTTATTTCCCTTTGCAGTCTAACAGTTTCAGCATGGGAAATTATGTTTGGGAGAAATTTAGTATAATTTTTTTCTTACTTGAGGTTCTAGCTAGTTGTAACTTCAGTCTTGTTTTTTTTTTAAAAAAAATTTGCGGGCAAATTAGGCTTGCAAAGGCGCAAAATCATTCTATTTATTGCGTCATTCTTAGCGCCAAGGTTGCGTTTGTTGCGACGCAAGTCACAGAATTTCTTGCGCAAATTTTTTTCGCCGTGAAGTTGCGCCTGTTATGACGTGAATCGTGCCATTTCCTGTTAACCATGGCGTCAAAATATTTGTTGGCGTCATTTTTTTGAACAAAAATTTTGTTATATTAAGTCTCTCCCTCTTTTGATCTCTGCTTTCATTTGTTACAGAGGGCTATGATAGTTGATTTTGTTTTTCATATAAGCATTTTTTTTCCCCATTTCTGAAACTGCTCTTTTGAGGAAATTGGATATTTTGTTTAAATATTATTTTTTTCTTTACATTTTGCAAGATGTCTCAAACGGATTCTGCCTCTGATGTTATCGCAGAAACTATCCTTCCTGTACACAATTTTTACCAAAGTTAAGTGGGTATTTTGTTTAATTAGATGATTTTATTTATTTAGCTTCAATATGTGGCACTTGTTATGTTTTATTATTCATACTGATAATGTTTCTATAGTACATATACATCTACTGTTTTACATTTACAGTTTAATGTACATGATATTACTCTTGATATAAAGGATTATACGGCAAATGATTTAGAGAAGGATATGATTGCTATTCTGCTTTCAAATTAACGTAAACTATCTCTCCTAACTTCTCATATACCTATGAAGTTTGTATTGATCAACCACATACTGTAGTATTTCTGCTGATGTGGTTTTCTCTGACTCAAGAGGATCCTATTTCAGAGATTTAATTTTGTTAAATCAAACTTTTCAAATTGAATGTATTCATTATTTATTAAGGAAGTATTGTTTACTTTGAGTATTGAGGAATCTAGTCCTCTTGATAACAAGAATAGCAAATGTTTTTATTCTGGGGGTTTTTAAGCATCTGAGGTAACTCTTGAAGTTTTTCTTATTCCAGATGCTATTTATCATATGGATTAGCAAGGATTCTAACTTTAGTGCTTCTTTTTACCTTTCTTCTAGGTTTTAAAAGAAATCTCATTTTTCTATGGCTATTTCTGCTCTTGCTGAATGAATTCTATCCTATGGAAGATATTTCTTCTTTTAGGGATCCCTTGGATAGGAAGCTTGTTTCCTATCTTAAGAGAAGCATATTTACATATTGGCCATATTTTTTAACCTGCCATTTCTATGGCTGATGCTGCTGTTTCAACTTTTTAATTGGTTTAGTTATCAGATCTTGATTTGTCTAAGCATTGTTCTTTTACTTCAACATGCTAATCATTTCATTTATGATGTTGTATATTATGTCATTTTATCGGATATTAAATCATTCGCCTAGATTTAGAGTTCTGCGTTAGCCGTCAAAACCAGCGTTAGGGGGTCCTAACGCTGGTTTTGGCCGTCCGCTGGTATTTAGAGTCAGTCAGGAAAGGGTCTAACGCTCACTTTCCAGCCGCGACTTTTCCATACCGCAGATCCCCTTACGTCAATTGCGTATCCTATCTTTTCAATGGGATCTTTCTAACGCTGGTATTTAGAGTCTTGGATGAAGTGAGCGTTAGAAATCTAACGACAAAACTCCAGCCGCAGCAAAAAGCCAGGAGTTAAGAGCTTTCTGGGCTAACGCCGGTTCATAAAGCTCTTAACTACTGTGCTCTAAAGTACACTAACACCCATAAACTACCTATGTACCCCTAAACCGAGGCCCCCCCACATCGCCCCCATTCTAATAAAAAAATGTAACCCCTAATCTGCCGACCGCACACCACCGCAACCTACGTTATCCCTATGAACCCCTAATCTGCTGCCTCTAACACCGCCGACCCCTATATTATATTTATTAACCCCTAATCTGCCGCCCCAACCTACAATTATTAACCCCTAATCTGCCGACCGTACCTCACCGCTACTATAATAAAGTTATTAACCCCTAATCCGCCTAACACCAACACCCCCCTAAGTTAAATATAATTTTTATTTAACGAAATAAATTAACTCTTATTAAATAAATTATTCCTATTTAAAGCTAAATACTTACCTGTAAAATAAACCCTAATATAGCTACAATATAAATTATAATTACATTGTAGCTATTTTAGGATTAATATTTATTTTACAGGCAATTTTGTATTTATTTTAACCAGGTACAATAGCTATTAAATAGTTAAGAACTATTTAATAGCTACCTAGTTAAAATAATTACAAAATTACCTGTAAAATAAATCCTAACCTAAGTTACAATTAAACCTAACACTACACTATCAATAAATTAAATACATACAAATACCTACAATTATCTACAATTAAACCTAACACTACACTATCAATAAATTAATTACATACAAATACCTACAATTAAATACAATTAAATAAACTAACTAAAGTACAAAAATAAAAAAAGAACTAAGTTACAAAAAATAAAAAAATAATTTACAAACATTAGAAAAATATTACAACAATTTTAAGCTAATTACACCTACTCTAAGCCCCCTAATAAAATAACAAAGCCCCCCAAAATAAAAAAAAATGCCCTACCCTATTCTAAAATACAAATAGAAAAGCTCTTTTACCTTACCAGCCCTTAAAAGGGTCTTTTGCGGGCATGCCCCAAAGAATTCTGCTCTTTTGCCTGTAAAAAAAAAAAAACATACAATACCCCCCCAACATTACAACCCTCCACCCACATACCCCTAATCTAACCCAAACCCCCCTTAAATAAACCTAACACTAAGCCCCTGAAGATCTCCCTACCTTATCTTCACCACGCCGGGTATCACCGATCCGTCCAGAGGAGGCTCCGAAGTCTTCATCCAAGCCCAAGCAGGGGCTGAAGAGGTCCATCATCGGGCTGAAGAGGTCCATCATCGGGCTGAAGAGCTCCATCATCGGGCTGAAGAGCTCCATCATCGGGCTGAAGAGCTCCATCATCCGGCTGAAGAGCTCCATCATCCGGCTGACGAGCTCCACGACTTCCCGATGAATGACGGTTCCTTTAAATGACGTCATCCAAGATGGCGTCCCTCGAATTCCGATTGGCTGATAGGATTCTATCAGCCAATCGGAATTAAGGTAGGAAAATTCTGATCAGATTGAGCTGTTCCAATTGGAATTCGAGGGACGCCATCTTGGATGACGTCATTTAAAGGAACCGTCAATCGTCGGGAAGTCGTCGGCCAGGATGGATGTTCCGCGTCGGCGGGATGAAGATGGATCCGGAAGAAAGAAGATTGAAGATGCCGCTTGATAGAAGACTTCAGCCGGATGATGGATCTCTTCAGCCCGATGATGGACCTCTTCAGCCCCCGCTTGGGCTTGGATGAAGATTTCGGAGCCTCTTCTGGACGGATCGGTGATACCCGGCGTGGTGAAAATAAGGTAGGGAGATCTTCAGGGGCTTAGTGTTAGGTTTATTTAAGGGGGGTTTGGGTTAGATTAGGGGTATGTGGGTGGTGGGTTGTAATGTTGGGGGGGTATTGTATTTTTTTTTTTTTTACAGGCAAAAGAGCAGAATTCTTTGGGGCATGCCCCGCAAAAGGCCCTTTTAAGGGCTGGTAAGGTAAAAGAGCTTTTCTATTTGTATTTTAGAATAGGGTAGGGCATTTTTTTTTTATTTTGGGGGCTTTGTTATTTTATTAGGGGGCTTAGAGTAGGTGTAATTAGCTTAAAATTGTTGTAATATTTTTCTAATGTTTGTAAATTATTTTTTTATTTTTTGTACTATTTAGTTTATTTAATTGTATTTATTTGTAGGTATTTGTATGTAATTAATTTATTGATAGTGTAGTGTTAGGTTTAATTGTAACTTAGGTTAGGATTTATTTTACAGGTAATTTTGTAATTATTTTAACTAGGTAGCTATTAAATAGTTATTAACTATTTAATAGCTATTGTATCTGGTTAAAATAAATACAAAGTTACCTGTAAAATAAATATTAATCCTAAAATAGCTACAATATAATTATAATTTATATTGTAGCTATATTAGGGTTTATTTTACAGGTAAGTATTTAGCTTTAAATAGGAATCATTTATTTAATAAGAGTTAATTTATTTCGTTAGATAAAAATTATATTAGGGTTAGTGTTAGACTTAGCTTTAGGGGTTAATACATTTATTAGAGTAGCGGTGAGGTCCGGTCGGCAGATTAGGGGTAAATACTTGAAGTTAGGTGTTGGCGATGTTAGGGAGGGCAGATTAGGGGTTAATACTATTTATTATAGGGTTATTGAGGCGGGAGTGAGGCGGATTAGGGGTTAATAATTGTAGGTAGGTGGCGGCGACGTTGGGGGCGGCAGATTAGGGGTTAATAAATATAATATAGGGGTCGGTGGTGTTAGGGGCAGCAGATTAGGGGTACATAGGGATAACGTAGGTGGCGGCAGTGTACGGAGCGACAGATTAGGGGTTAAAAAAATATGCAGGGGTCAGAGATAGCGGGGGCGGCAGATTAGGGGTTAATAAGTGTAAGGCTAGGGGTGTTTAAGACTCGGAGTACATGTTAGGGTGTTAGGTGCAGACTTAGGAAGTTTTTCCCCATAGGAAACAATGGGGCTGCGTTAGGAGCTGAACGCTGCTTTTTTGCAGGTGTTAGTTTTTTTTTTCAACTCAAACTGCCCCATTGTTTCCTATGGGGGAATCGTGCACGAGCACGTTTTTTAAGCTGGCCGCGTCCGTAAGCACCGCTGGTATTTATTTGCAGTGGCGGCAAATTATGCTCTACGCTCCCTTTTTGGAGCCTAACGCAGCCCTTCTGTGAACTCTAAATACCAGCGGTATTTAAAAGGTGCGGGGGGAAAAAGCATGCGTAGCTAACGCACCCCTTTGGCCGCAGAACTCTAAATCTAGCAGATTGTTTTTAGCCATTTTTACTAGAAAAGTTTTATGGCTTAAATCTCTGGTGTTTATATTTAGATTACTATCTTATTTTTTTTAGGAAACTCTAAATCTGAAACACATTTCATAAAAACCTAACCTTTCACAGAGTTTGGTATAACATGGAAAATCTTCCCATGGGAGGTTTTTATTCTGAAACTCAAATGATACCCCTGAGAAAAATAATATTCTGAATCCACTGATTTGAACCGAAACTGTAGAACTGGATAAAAGACTGCACCTTTATTCAGTCTTAGGGGCTGAAATTATTTAAATTTTAAGACTTGGAATTATTCAAATTCAGCAAAAAATCTTAATCAGAGGGGAATGAAAAAACAATTAAACGTTTAAAAAAAAATATCCTTAGATTTCTTAACTTGGGACAGAAAAGACTCCCTTTCCCAAGAAAACCTTTAAAAATTACTTTTTCAGGGGAGATGGTTTCAGTTCCTCTGCAGGAACGAAGTTTTGGTTTTCTATTCAAATCTATTCTTTGTCCTAAAGAAAAAATTTGTTCAGACCAATTATGGATCTGAAATATTTTTATTGTTTTGTAAGAGTCCCAGCTTTCAAGATGGTGACTATTCTGCCTTTCTGTTTAGCAAGGTTATTTCCACAATAGACTTACAGGAGGCTTATTTTCTATTCTTTCAGACCACTATTGTTTTCTGAGATTATTTTTTCTAGATAAGCATTATCAATTTGTCGCTTGTGTTTTTTTGGCTAGCGGCAGCTCAAAAATTTATTTTCAAAAATTATTGGTGCCCTATCTGTATTCAGAGAGCAGGGTATTGTGGTGTTGCTTTATTTGGATGATATTTGGTACTAGCTTTAATCTTTTCATTCAGCAGAATCTCACTTGAAACAACTAGTGTGGTTTCTTCAAGACATGGTTGGAAGATCAATTTACAAAAGTGTTTTTTGGGTCACCTTTTTAGGTTTCCAGATAGATTTTAGTATCTATGGTACTCGTTTTCGTTTGAGGCCTCTATAGCTTTGCATGTTGCACCATAGGTGCAGGGATTATTTTCAAATATCACAACTGATATACTTAAATCCCAACACTCTTTTCTCTTTGATTTGGTGGTTGGATTATCACCTTATTGTTCAGAGGGCCTCATTTGTTAATCCTACCTGGTCTGTATTCTCAACAGCTGCAAGTTTTTCAGATGGGGAGCTGTCTGAGAGACTCTGACAGCACTAGGGGGTTGGAAACCTCAGGAGGCAAGGTTACCAATCAATATTTTAGAACTCCATATTATTTTCAGGGCTCTTCAGGCGTGGTCTATATTAAAGAGACAACTTTTACATTCGTTTTTAAACAGACAAATATTACAACAGTGGCTAATGTAAATCATTAAGGAGGGACTCGCAGTCCTTCAGTTATGGAGGAAGTATCTTGGATACTTTCTTGGATAGAATCCAACTCTTGTCTAATTTCTGCGATTTATATCCCAGGTGTAGAAAATTGGGAAAGGGATTATCTCAGCCGTCAGACTTTATATTCGGGGAGTGCTCTCCATCCAGATGTGTTTTTTTCATCTTGTACAGATGTGGAGTCTTCCAGCAATAGATCTAATCATCTCTCGTCTAAACGAAAAGCTTTCCAGATACCTTTCCAGGTCCAAGGATCCTCAGCTGGAGATGATGGATGCTCTAGCAGTTCCTTGGTTTTTACCAACCTGCTTACATTTTTCCGCCTCTGGTTCTTTCTCCAAGGGTGATCTTCAAGATCATAATGGAACAATCTTATGTGTTTCTGATAGCACCAGCTTGGCCTCTCAGGTTTCGGTTAGTGGACCTTGTCAGAGTGTCCAGTTGCCAGCCTTGGCCACTTCCTTTAAGGCCAGATCTTCTGTTTCAGGGGCCGTTTTTTCCATCAAGATCTCAAATCTCTAAATTTGAAGGCATGGAAATTGAACTCTTAAGTGCTTAGTCATAGAGGTTTCTCTGACTCAGTTATTAGGCTTGTAAGTCTGTTTCAAGGAGAATTTATTTTCGGATTTGTAAAATCTATATTTCATGATGTTCAACTAATCGTTATTCTTGGCATTCTTTTAGAATTCCTAGGATTTTACAGTTTCTTCAGGATGGTTTGGATAAGTTTTTGTTTGCAAATACTTCGAAAGGACAAATCTCTGCTCTGTTTTATTTCATAGAAAGATTGCTAAACTTCCTGATATTCAGTGTTTTGTTTAGGCTTTGATTTATATTAAACCTGATTTTTAATCTATTTCTCCTCCTTGGAGTCTCAATTTTGAAGATTTTACAGGCTCCTCCTTTTTTTAGCCTATGCATTCTCTTGACATTAATTACTTTCTTGGAAAGTGTTTTCTCTTTTGCTATCTCTTCTGCTTGAAGAGTTTCTGTATATAGTCTGCTCTCTCTTGTGAGTCCCTTTATCTGATTTTCCATCAAGATAAAGCTGTTTTGCAGTCTTCATTTGAATTTTTACCTAAAGTTGAGAAAACTGTTGTTCCTTTTATGTGTCTTAATCCTAAGAATACTCTTGAAGGTCTTTACATTCTTTGGGATGTGGTAAGATCTTTGAAATGTTATGCTGAGGCTACTTAAGATTTCAGAAAGGCTTCTAGTCTATTTGTTATTTTTTCTGGCTCCAGGAAAAATCAGAAAGCCTCTGTTTTTTCTATGTTTTTTATTAAGACTTTAGTTTCACAAAGCTTATCTGGAGGTGGGGCAGTCTCCACTTCAGAGAATTACAGCTCATTCTACTAAATCATTTGCCACTTCTTGGGCTCTCAAGAATGAAGCTTCAGTTTATCAAATTTGCAAAGCAGCAACTTGGTCTTCATTGAATACTTTTTCTAATTCTACCATTTTTTGTGTTTGCTTCTTCGAAAGCAGCCTTTGGTAGAAAGGTTCTTCAGGGAGTTGTCTCAGCTTGATTCTAATGCCTTTAATTTGAGGGGTTTTATTTATTTTTAAGAAAACAATTATTTTTTGGGATTTAATATCTCAGGGGAAATAGTTGTTTTTATTTTATCCCTCCCGCTCTAGTGACTCTGTGGATTTCCACATCTTGGGTATGATATCCCATACGTCACTTGCTCATGGATTCTTGCTACTTACATGAAAGAAAACATAATTTATGTAAGAACTTACCTTGTAAGAGTCCATGAGACCCACCCTATTTTTTGTGGTTATGATCTTATTGTATAAAGCACATTATTTTTCCAGTTCCTCTTTTTGTATGCTTTTTATACACCTCACTTCATTGATTTTTGTTAAACTAAGGTATGAGTAAAGTGGGAGGTGTATTTATAGGCATTTTGAGGTTTGGGAACCTTTGCCCCCTCCTGGTAGGAATGTATTTCCCATACGTCACTAGCTCATGGACTCTTGCCACTATGAAAGAAATTAATTTATCAGGTAAGTTCTTAAATAAATTGTGTTTTTTTATTGTTTAAAAAGATAGATAACCCCTTTACTACCCATTCCCCAGCTTTGCACAGTCAGCATTGATATATTAATATACTATAAAACCTTTAAAATATAAATGTATGCCTGTTTCTAAGCCACTACAGACCGCCTCTTATCTCAGTGCATTTTTATAGTTTTTTCCCACCCAGACAGGGTAAGTTCACGAGTACCATATAGATAACATTATGCTCACTCCCGTGGAGTTATTCATAAGCCAGTACTAATTGTCTAAAATACAAGTCTGTAAATAATCCTGAGATAAGGGGACAATCTGCAAAGGCTTAGATACAAGGTAATGACAGAGGTATATTAATATAACAGTGTTGGTTATGCAAAACTGGGGAATTGGTAATAAAGTGATTAACAATCTTTTAAAATATTTTGGAACAATTATCCTGTAATTTATAGGATTATCCCAAAATTGGAGCTCTGTCCTGGTGTTTCTCAGTTCCTCATCTATTTCTGACCCACCAGACTGTGCCCCTGAATAAGTGAACCCTAGGATAAAATATATAATGATGCTTAAATCTGGGCAATAAAGTGTCACATAGATTAGTAAATGACAAAATCCAAGAGGTGTATTACTACATTTGCTGTAAGGCTGCTCCTTATACCTAGTACCCTCTGTACAGATGCAATTGTGCTTTTGTTTCCCAACTTCATATCATTATACAGACATTGCACTGTGACAAAAGGTTTACTCGTAATATTTAGTTAAAATGATTCATATCACCTTTTTCTGCTCTATTAATCTCAATGTCTTTCATACACCTTAATAATAATAAAAAAATATCATCAGCATAATCATCACTATATTTGTTTTTAAAGGACCAGTAAACATAGCAGATTTGCATAATCAACAGATGCAAGATAACAAGACAATACAATAGCATTTACTCTGAATTTCAAATGAGTAGTAGATTCCTTTTTAACACATTTCAAAGTTATGTATATTTCCACTCCCCCGTACCATGTGATAGCAATCAGCCAATCACAAATGCATATACGTATAGTCTGAGATCTTGCACATGCTCAGTAGGAGTTGGTGACTCAAAAAAGTGTAAATATAAAAGACTGTGCACATTTTTTTTAATGGAAGTAAATTGGAAAGTTGTTTAAAATTACATGCTGTATCTGAATCATGAAAATGTAATAAAACCTGAGTGTCCCTTTAAAACATTTCACAATGATGTCACTAAACTAACACACATGCAAATCATTAATTGTAACACACAGACGTAAACGTTAGGGATAGCGCTGATAAGCTATTGAAGTACCCCTCGGGGACCCACTATGGCAATAACAGGATGAATACATTATAGTAGTCTTTAAGAAAATAAAAGCATATATATTTTTAAGTTAACAGATTTTTGTTATTTCATAACACACAGACTGTACCTCATTCTCTTACTCCAGAACCCTTCCCAAAGCCCCCTTTTCACCCTCTTACCCCCCTCTCCCTCACACAAAGCCTCTCCTCACCACCTAACCCCTCTCTCCCTCACACACAGCTGCCTCCTCAACCTCTAACCTCACACCCTAAGCCACCCTCTCCCTCACACACAGTCCATCCTCATATTCTAACCCCCCTTCTTTTTTGTTTTACACACAACCCCTTCTCTCACTCTCTAAACCCATCTCATGCATAGCCCCCTTCTCAGCATCTAATCCCCTCTCCCTCATACACAGATATATCCTTAACTTCTACCCCCCCCCCTCTCTTCTTCACACGGCCCCTCTTTATCAATTAACCATCTCCCTCACACATAGATATCGTCTTAACTTCTAAGCCCCCTTCTTCACACAGGCCCTCTTTATCCATTAACCCCCATCCCTCATGCACAGCCCTTCCTCACCATTTAACCCTCACACACAACTACATCTTCACCCCAACAGACCCCCTCTACTGCACACACAGCACCTTCCTAGTCCCCACCCTCTAACCCCCATCTCCCTAACACACACAGCCCCCTCCTCACCGTCTAACCCCTTTCTCTCACAAAAAGCACGCTCCTCACACACAGCCCCCTCCTCTCACAACAAGCGGATTCCTTTAGCTGTCACACACATCCCCCTCCTCACACAACAAGCGGATTCCTTTAGCTGTCACACACAGCCCCCTCCTCACACAACAAGCGGATTCCTTTAGCTGTCACACACAGCCCCCTCCTCACACAACAAGCGGATTCCTTTAGCTGTCACACACAGCCCCCTCCTCACACAACAAGCAGATTCCGTTAGCTGTCACACACAGCCCCCTCCTCACCACCCCCCCGTACCTTATACACAGTTTCCTCCTTATCCATCAACCCCCCTCCCTTACACAGTCCCCACCTCCCCCCCCTCTTTCTCACACAGAGTCCTCATCCATAAACCCCCTCCATCACACACAACTGCATCCTCACCCCCTTCTAGTCCTCACCCTCTAAACCACATCCCTTACACACAGCCCCCTCCTCAACCTCTAATCTCTCTCTCTCCATTAAACACAGTCTCCACCTCACCCTCAAACACAGTCCCCTCTCCCCCCTCACACACAACTGCATCCTCACCCCCTCAGATCCCCTCACACACAGCCCCTTCCTAGACCTCACGCTCTAACCCAACCTCTACCTCACACACAGCCCCCTCTCCATCACACACAGTCCCCTTCTCACCATCTAACCCTCCAAGCCACCTCTCCCTCACACACACAGCCCTCTCCTCACCATCTAACCCTCCTCTCTTTTGCAAAGCACCCTCCTCACCATCTAAGCCCCTCTCCCTCACAAGAAGCAGATTCCGTTAGCTGTCGCACACAGTCCCCTCCTCACCCTCAGACAATAAGCTGCTGCTGTTACCGGTCACGCCGCTTCCTGTGTCACACACAAGACACAACCGCTAACTCACTATGCACAGCACACGGTCGTCCGTCCGGTAGCAACTAGATTCCACAACGCTAAAGGACCTAAATGTGTCACATAGTACAGGCAAGGGGAGGGAGTGGGTGGAGATATTGATTCAGCTTTGTTCCTGCTTGCCTGGTGTGTTATAGTGCGGTAAGCACATAATGTGATGTAATTCACAGAGTGTAATTCACTGTGTCTGTAGCTCTGTAGTGTTTTATGTCTGTGTATAAGGTGCTGTGTGTTTGTACTGATGACACCGCTCTACACTGTTATATGACTGTGTATAAGGTGTGGGGAGAGGTAATGCGAGTGTGAGACGGTACCTCTGTATAGTGTTATGTCTGTGGATAAAGTGCTGGGGAAAGGTGGTGTGTATGATAGATTGCACCATTATGTAGTACTATATTTCTGTGTATAAGTGGTTGTGTATATGAGACATAAAGTAGCTCTCTATAGTGTTATATATCTGTGTATAAGGCGCTGTGTGTTTGTACTGATGGCACCGCTCTACAGTGTTATATGTCTGTGTATAAGGTGCTGGGGAGAGGTGATGCGAGTATGAGATAGATGGTACCTCTCTATAGTGTTATGTCTGTGTAGAAGGTGTGGGGAGAGGTAATGTGAGTGTGAGACTGTACCTCTGTATAGTGTTATGTCTGTGGATAAGGTGTTGGGGAGAGGTGGTGTGTATGATAGACTGTACCATTATGTAGTATTATATGTCTGTGTATAAGTGGTTGTGTATATGAGACATAAAGTAGCTCTCTATAGTTAGGCTTACCATAATTTTTAGAGGTGAAACTGGGACCCAGTGATGTGCGCTGACTTCAGAGGCTGGTGAGGCAGTGGCTAGGAATCGGATACGCCTTCATTCTTTAGATATCCTTTGTTGAAGAAATAGCAATGCACATGGGCGAGCCAATCGCATGAGGTATCTATATGCAGCCACCAATCAGTAGCTACTGAGCATATTTAGATATGATTTTCAACAAAGGATATCTGTTTTTCTTCGTTCTTTTGATATCCTTTGTTGAAAATCATATCTAAATTTGCTCAGTAGCTACTGAGCATATTTAGATATGATTTTCAACAAAGGATATCAAAAGAATGAAGAAAGCCAGCTATTAGATGTAAATTGGAAAGTTATTTAAAATTGCATGCTCTTTCTAAATCATGAAAGAAAACATATGGGTTTCATGTCCCTTTAAATGGTGTCTTGGAAAACTGGTCAACTTAGTAAACATCTGATTTTAGTCTAAAGGATTGTAACAGAAACTCTTGCCAGATAACAAAATGCTTGCTCTGATTATGAGATCTAGAAATCCAGGCCCATTAAAATATGTTTAAAACATACTTTTTACTTTAATGCTGCAAATTATACTTATAGATTCCTTCATTATCATGGATCTACTTTTTTTGTGTGACTGTTGCAATGTAATTTCAAACATGTGTGAGAAATATCAGGGAATATAAATAGGCACCAAAGTATGTATTTTTCTTTTATTTAATCACTTTCATGCAAAAATACCAAAAAAGAAAAATACATACTTTTGGTGCCTACTGTCTAATCCTATTTATATTCCCTGATATTTCTCACACATGCTGCCTTGAAATTACATTGCAACAGTCACACAAAAAAAGTAGATCCATGTCTGATCTCATAGAAGAATCATGGGTTGGGCATCGTGAATATAGATTTAATACTAACAATATATACTCTGTCTCTGGATGAGCATTTTTGTCTTAGTATCATGATGAGACACACTGTAATTGGTGGAGTGCAAAAACACATTTTATTTGTAGCTTGAGCAAGTTGAGCTTCAGGTTCAACTCTAGTATATATATATACTGTAAGCTACTGCCCGGTAGCTAGAAGTTGGAGTGTAATTAACCCCCATAGTTGCCAGAAAGGCTGCAATACAGTTGTTGCAGTCCTCTCTGGTAGCTAAGGGTTAAAAGTAGCAAGTTTTTTTAATGCAGTGTACTGAGCCAAAAGTAAAGACAAGCAGCAGGATGTGGAGAGGAAAGTTGTGCTCTGTAGCTCTCTCCCTGCCAATTACCCTGCATTTTTCTAGGGTATACAAAAAAAATTAAAATAAAATTAAAAAAGTTAAATATATATATATATATTTTTATTACAAATTATAACAAAAAAAAGTGTAATTACCCACATAGGACAGGTGAGGCGCTGCCTCACCTGCCTCCTATGACTGCACGTCACTGCTGGGACCACCTGGTGCGGTGCCAGTGGGGGTGTGGTCAGGAGCGTGGTCAAGGGGGCATGGCAATTACCGGTCCTTTTAAAGTAGTAGCTTTTATGTGTGTAATGTTTTGTGGATACTCTACCCTTCCTCAGTCAAACAAGTGAATCACACAGTTTAAATAGACCATAACACCACCCCCTAGTGAAAAAGGCACCATTACGTTGTCATGGCAAATAAATCATTACTCTAAATCTCAGATTCTAAATAATGCCAAACATCAAGCATAATTATCACTTTCATAATTATCAATTTCACAATTTAATATCTGCAGTGTAATATGTGTTTTATGTGTCTAATTAAGGAAAAGAGCCAAATACTGATAAAGCATAAATACAACATTGAATGAAAGTAAAAAAGAAACACGTACCTGCTAAAGCTGTTTATGAGGCTACTCTATACCATAATGCAGGAAGATTATAGCCAAAATGCTATCCTGCATGAAGTAAAGCAAGATCCAGGCCAAAAATCCTGCCTGTCTGTACTTCCTAGTCATACCCATATGATTCCCCTAAAGGTGTATTACCGGCAATGACACCAAGGGTCGGCGGGGGGGGGGTTAAATTCTTAGAAAAATAAACCAAGTAGTACTACAAAATTAAAAAACCCTATGCTGCTTAATGAGCCTGTATTACTAAATGTAAACTTTGAAGGACACGAACGTTAAGCTAAGCAGGGCTGTATGTAACAAAGTACCAGCATACAACTATGCTGGAGAGCCACAGTCCAGTCATTTTGAATAATATGTCTGGGTTTCAGGTGGTCTGAAACCCGGACACATGATTTGAAACCTGGAGGTGGCAACCCTAATGGGACAGAATGAAAAATTGGGTGGGACACTGGGACAGCGCCTCCAAACCGGGACAATCCCAGTAAAAGTGGGACTTCTGGTAAGCCTATCTATAGTGTTATAAGTATGTGTATAAGGTGCTGTGTGTTTGTGAGACAAATGGTACCTTTGTATAGTGTTATATGTCTGTGGATAAGGTGCTAGGGAGAGGTGGTGTGTATAATAGATTGTACCATTATGTAGTATTATATGTCTGTATATGAAACATAAAGTACCTCTCTATAGTGTAATATGTGTGTATAAAGGGCTGTGTGTGTTTGAGATAGATGGTACCGCTCTATAGTATTATATGTCTGTGTATAAGGTCCAGTGAGGGGCTATGCATGAGACAGGTGGCACTTCTCTATAGTGTTATATGTCTGTGTATAAGGTCCAGTGAGGGGCTATTCATGAGACAAGTGGCACTTCTCTATAGTGTTATATGTCTGTGTATAAGGTCCAGTGAGGGGCTATGCGTGAGACAGGTGGCACTTCTCTATAGTGTTATATGAATGTGTATAATGTGCTGGGGAGAGGTGATGTGTAAAACAGATGGTACCTCTCTATATCGTTATATGTCTGTGTATAAGGTGCTGTGTGTTTTTGAGACAAATTGTACTTCTCTATAGTATTATATGTCTGTGTATAAGGTGCTGTGTGTTTGTGAGACAAATGATACCTCTCTATAGTGTTATATATCTGTGTATAAGGTGCTGTTTTTTAGACAAATGGTACCTCTCTATAGTGTTATATGTTTGTGTACAAGGTGCTAGGGAAGGTATGTGTGTGTGAGACAGATAGCACCTCTCTATAGTGTTATATGTTTGTGTACAAGGTGCTAGGGAGGGTCTGTTTATGTGAGACAGATAGCACCTCTGTATAGTGTTATATGTCTGTATCAAGTACTGGGGAGAACTGGTCTGAGTGTTAGACACCTATCTAGTGTCATATGTCTGTTATAAGGTGGTGGTAAAGGGGTGTGTGTGATATAGATGGTACCTCTCTATAGTGTTATGTGTCTGTGTATAAGGTGATGTGTGAGATTGTACCTCTCTATAGAGTTATATGTCTGTGTATTAAGGTGATGTTTGTCTAAGAGACAGATGGTACCTTTTTATAGTGTTATGTGTCTGTGTTAGAGACAGATGGTACCTCTCTATATCATTATATGTCTGTGTATCAGGTGCTGTGTGTGTTTATATATAGTGTTATATGTCTGTATATAAGATGTGTGTTTGAGATAGATGGTACTTCTCTATAGTGTTATATGTCTGTATATAAGATGTGTGTTTGAGATAGATGGTACTTCTCTATAGTGTTATTTGTCTGTGTATAAGGTGCTGTGTGTATGTAACAGATAGTACACTTGTTTATAGAGTTATGTGTCTGTTCATAAGGTGCTGGGGAGGGCTTGTCTGTGTGTGACAGATGGTACCTCTATATAGTAGTATGTGTTTAATGTGTGTGTGTGACAGATGGTACCTCTCTATAGTAGTATGTGTTTAATGTGTGTGTGTGACAGATGGTACCTCTCTATATAGTAGTATGTGTTTAATGTGTGTGTGACAGATGGTACCTCTATATAGTAGTATGTGTTTAATGTGTGTGTGTGACAGATGGTACCTCTCTATAGTAGTATGTGTTTAATGTGTGTGTGTGACAGATGGTACCTCTCTATATAGTAGTATGTGTTTAATGTGTGTGTGACAGATGGTACCTCTCTATATAGTAGTATGTGTTTAATGTGTGTGTGTGACAGATGGTACCTCTCTATATAGTAGTATGTGTTTAATGTGTGTGTGACAGACGGTACCTCTCTATATAGTAGTATGTGTTTAATGTGTGTGTGTGACAGATGGTACCTCTCTATATAGTAGTATGTTATTAATGTGTGTGTGACAGATGGTACCTCTCTATAGTAGTATGTGTTTAATGTGTGTGACAGATGGTACCTCTCTATATAGTAGTATGTGTTTAATGTGTGTGTGTGACAGATGGTACCTCTCTATAGTAGTATGTGTTTAATGTGTGTGTGTGACAGATGGTACCTCTCTATATAGTAGTATGTGTTTAATGTGTGTGTGACAGATGGTACCTCTCTATAGTAGTATGTGTTTAATGTGTGTGACAGATGGTACCTCTCTATATAGTAGTATGTGTTTAATGTGTGTGTGTGACAGATGGTACCTCTCTATATAGTAGTATGTGTTTAATGTGTGTGACAGATGGTACCTCTCTATATAGTAGTATGTGTTTAATGTGTGTGACAGATGGTACCTCTCTATAGTAGTATGTGTTTAATGTGTGTGTGACAGATGGTACCTCTCTATAGTAGTATGTGTTTAATGTGTGTGTGTGACAGATGGTACCTCTCTATAGTAGTATGTGTTTAATGTGTGTGTGACAGATGGTACCTCTCTATATAGTAGTATGTGTTTAATGTGTGTGTGTGACAGATGGTACCTCTCTATAGTAGTATGTGTTTAATGTGTGTGTGACAGATGGTACCTCTCTATAGTAGTATGTGTTTAATGTGTGTGTGTGACAGATGGTACCTCTCTATAGTAGTATGTGTTTAATGTGTGTGTGTGACAGATGGTACCTCTCTATAGTAGTATGTGTTTAATGTGTGTGTGTGTGACAGATGGTACCTCTCTATATAGTAGTATGTGTTTAATGTGTTTGTGACAGATGGTACCTCTCTATATAGTAGTATGTGTTTAATGTGTGTGTGACAGATGGTACCTCTCTATATAGTAGTATGTGTTTAATGTGTGTGTGTGACAGATGGTACCTCTCTGTATATTAGTATGTGTTTAATGTGTGTGTGTGACAGATGGTACCTCTCTATATAGTAGTATGTGTTTAATGTGTGTGTGACAGATGGTACCTCTCTATATAGTAGTATGTGTTTAATGTGTGTGTGACAGATGGTACCTCTCTATATAGTAGTATGTGTTTAATGTGTGTGTGTGAAAGATGGTACCTCTCTATAGTAGTATGTGTTTAATGTGTGTGTGTGACAGATGGTACCTCTCTATAGTAGTATGTGTTTAATGTGTGTGTGACAGATGGTACCTCTCTATAGTAGTATGTGTTTAATGTGTGTGACAGATGGTACCTCTCTATATAGTAGTATGTGTTTAATGTCTGTGTGTGACAGATGGTACCTCTCTATATAGTAGTATGTGTTTAATGTGTGTGTGACAGATGGTACCTCTCTATATAGTAGTATGTGTTTAATGTGTGTGTGACAGATGGTGCCTCTCTATAGTAGTATGTGTTTAATGTGTGTGTGTGACAGATGGTACCTCTCTATAGTAGTATGTGTTTAATGTGTGTGTGTGACAGATGGTACCTCTCTATAGTAGTATGTGTTTAATGTGTGTGTGTGACAGATGGTACCTCTCTATAGTAGTATGTGTTTAATGTGTGTGTGTGACAGATGGTACCTCTCTATATAGTAGTATGTGTTTAATGTGTGTGTGACAGATGGTACCTCTCTATAGTAGTATGTTTTTAATGTGTGTGTGTGACAGATGGTACCTCTCTATATAGTAGTATGTGTTTAATGTGTGTGTGACAGATGATACCTCTCTATAGTAGTATGTGTTTAATGTGTGTGTGTGTGTGACAGATGGTACCTCTCTATATAGTAGTATGTGTTTAATGTGTGTGTGTGACAGATGGTACCTCTCTATAGTAGTATGTGTTTAATGTGTGTGTGTGACAGATGGTACCTCTCTATAGTAGTATGTGTTTAATGTGTGTGTGTGACAGATGGTACCTCTCTATAGTAGTATGTGTTTAATGTGTGTGTGTGACAGATGGTACCTCTCTATAGTAGTATGTGTTTAATGTGTGTGTGTGACAGATGGTACCTCTCTATAGTAGTATGTGTTTAATGTATGTGTGTGACAGATGGTACCTCTCTATATAGTAGTATGTGTTTAATGTGTGTGTGTGACAGATGGTACCTCTCTATAGTAGTATGTGTTTAATGTGTGTGTGTGACAGATGGTACCTCTCTATAGTAGTATGTGTTTAATGTGTGTGTGACAGATGGTACCTCTCTATATAGTAGTATGTGTTTAATGTGTGTGTGACAGATGGTACCTCTATATAGTAGTATGTGTTTAATGTGTGTGTGACAGATGGTACCTCTCTATATAGTAGTATGTGTTTAATGTGTGTGTGACAGATGGTACCTCTCTATAGTAGTATGTGTTTAATGTGTGTGTGACAGATGGTACCTCTCTATAGTAGTATGTGTTTAATGTGTGTGTGTGACAGATGGTACCTCTCTATAGTAGTATGTGTTTAATGTGTGTGTGTGACAGATGGTACCTCTCTATAGTAGTATGTGTTTAATGTGTGTGTGTGTGACAGATGGTACCTCTCTATATAGTAGTATGTGTTTAATGTGTTTGTGACAGATGGTACCTCTCTATATAGTAGTATGTGTTTAATGTGTGTGTGACAGATGGTACCTCTCTATATAGTAGTATGTGTTTAATGTGTGTGTGTGACAGATGGTACCTCTCTATATATTAGTATGTGTTTAATGTGTGTGTGTGACAGATGGTACCTCTCTATATAGTAGTATGTGTTTAATGTGTGTGTGACAGATGGTACCTCTCTATATAGTAGTATGTGTTTAATGTGTGTGTGACAGATGGTACCTCTCTATATAGTAGTATGTGTTTAATGTGTGTGTGTGACAGATGGTACCTCTCTATAGTAGTATGTGTTTAATGTGTGTGTGTGACAGATGGTACCTCTCTATAGTAGTATGTGTTTAATGTGTGTGTGACAGATGGTACCTCTCTATAGTAGTATGTGTTTAATGTGTGTGACAGATGGTACCTCTCTATATAGTAGTATGTGTTTAATGTCTGTGTGTGACAGATGGTACCTCTCTATATAGTAGTATGTGTTTAATGTGTGTGTGACAGATGGTACCTCTCTATATAGTAGTATGTGTTTAATGTGTGTGTGACAGATGGTACCTCTCTATAGTAGTATGTGTTTAATGTGTGTGTGTGACAGATGGTACCTCTCTATATAGTAGTATGTGTTTAATGTGTGTGTGACAGATGATACCTCTCTATAGTAGTATGTGTTTAATGTGTGTGTGTGACAGATGGTACCTCTCTATATAGTAGTATGTGTTTAATGTGTGTGTGTGACAGATGGTACCTCTCTATAGTAGTATGTGTTTAATGTGTGTGTGTGACAGATGGTACCTCTCTATAGTAGTATGTGTTTAATGTGTGTGTGTGACAGATGGTACCTCTCTATAGTAGTATGTGTTTAATGTGTGTGTGTGACAGATGGTACCTCTCTATAGTAGTATGTGTTTAATGTGTGTGTGTGACAGATGGTACCTCTCTATAGTAGTATGTGTTTAATGTGTGTGTGTGACAGATGGTACCTCTCTATAGTAGTATGTGTTTAATGTGTGTGTGTGACAGATGGTACCTCTCTATAGTAGTATGTGTTTAATGTGTGTGTGTGACAGATGGTACCTCTCTATATAGTAGTATGTGTTTAATGTGTGTGTGTGACAGATGGTACCTCTCTATAGTAGTATGTGTTTAATGTGTGTGTGTGACAGATGGTACCTCTCTATAGTAGTATGTGTTTAATGTGTGTGTGACAGATGGTACCTCTCTATATAGTAGTATGTGTTTAATGTGTGTGTGACAGATGGTACCTCTATATAGTAGTATGTGTTTAATGTGTGTGTGACAGATGGTACCTCTCTATATAGTAGTATGTGTTTAATGTGTGTGTGACAGATGGTACCTCTCTATATCATTATATGTCTGTGTATCATGTGCTGTGTGTGTGTATGTGACAGATGGTACTTCTCTATAGTGTTATTTGCCTTTGTATAAGGTGCTGTGTGTATGTAACAGATAGTACACTTGTTTATAGAGTTATGTGTCTGTTCATAAGGTGCTGGGGAGGGCTTGTCTGTGTGTGACAGATGGTACCTCTCTATATAGTAGTATGTGTTTAATGTGTGTGTGTGACAGATGGTACCTCTCTATAGTAGTATGTGTTTAATGTGTGTGTGACAGATGGTACCTCTCTATAGTAGTATGTGTTTAATGTGTGTGTGACAGATGGTACCTCTCTATATAGTAGTATGTGTTTAATGTGTGTGTGTGACAGATGGTACCTCTCTATAGTAGTATGTGTTTAATGTGTGTGTGTGACAGATGGTACCTCTCTATAGTAGTATGTGTTTAATGTGTGTGTGTGACAGATGGTACCTCTCTATAGTAGTATGTGTTTAATGTGTGTGTGTGACAGATGGTACCTCTCTATATAGTAGTATGTGTTTAATGTGTGTGTGACAGATGGTACCTCTCTATATAGTAGTATGTGTTTAATGTGTGTGTGTGTGTGACAGATGGTACCTCTCTATAGTAGTATGTGTTTAATGTGTGTGTGTGACAGATGGTACCTCTCTATATAGTAGTATGTGTTTAATGTGTGTGTGACCGATGGTACCTCTCTATATAGTAGTATGTGTTTAATGTGTGTGTGTGACAGATGGTACCTCTCTATATAGTAGTATGTGTTTAATATGTGTGTGTGACAGATGGTACCTCTCTATAGTAGTATGTGTTTAATGTGTGTGTGACAGATGGTACCTCTCTATAGTAGTATGTGTTTAATGTGTGTGACAGATGGTACCTCTCTATATAGTAGTATGTGTTTAATGTGTGTGACAGATGGTACCTCTCTATAGTAGTATGTGTTTAATGTGTGTGTGACAGATGGTACCTCTCTATAGTAGTATGTGTTTAATGTGTGTGTGTGACAGATGGTACCTCTCTATATAGTAGTATGTGTTTAATGTGTGTGTGACTGATGGTACCTCTCTATAGTAGTATGTGTTTAATGTGTGTGTGACAGATGGTACCTCTCTATAGTAGTATGTGTTTAATGTGTGTGTGACAGATGGTACCTCTCTATATAGTAGTATGTGTTTAATGTGTGTGTGACAGATGGTACCTCTCTATATAGTAGTATGTGTTTAATGTGTGTGTGACAGATGGTACCTCTCTATATCATTATATGTCTGTGTATCATGTGCTGTGTGTGTGTATGTGACAGATGGTACTTCTCTATAGTGTTATTTGCCTTTGTATAAGGTGCTGTGTGTATGTAACAGATAGTACACTTGTTTATAGAGTTATGTGTCTGTTCATAAGGTGCTGGGGAGGGCTTGTCTGTGTGTGACAGATGGTACCTCTCTATATAGTAGTATGTGTTTAATGTGTGTGTGTGACAGATGGTACCTCTCTATAGTAGTATGTGTTTAATGTGTGTGTGACAGATGGTACCTCTCTATAGTAGTATGTGTTTAATGTGTGTGTGACAGATGGTACCTCTCTATATAGTAGTATGTGTTTAATGTGTGTGTGTGACAGATGGTACCTCTCTATAGTAGTATGTGTTTAATGTGTGTGTGTGACAGATGGTACCTCTCTATAGTAGTATGTGTTTAATGTGTGTGTGTGACAGATGGTACCTCTCTATAGTAGTATGTGTTTAATGTGTGTGTGTGACAGATGGTACCTCTCTATATAGTAGTATGTGTTTAATGTGTGTGTGACAGATGGTACCTCTCTATATAGTAGTATGTGTTTAATGTGTGTGTGTGTGTGACAGATGGTACCTCTCTATAGTAGTATGTGTTTAATGTGTGTGTGTGACAGATGGTACCTCTCTATATAGTAGTATGTGTTTAATGTGTGTGTGACCGATGGTACCTCTCTATATAGTAGTATGTGTTTAATGTGTGTGTGTGACAGATGGTACCTCTCTATATAGTAGTATGTGTTTAATATGTGTGTGTGACAGATGGTACCTCTCTATAGTAGTATGTGTTTAATGTGTGTGTGACAGATGGTACCTCTCTATAGTAGTATGTGTTTAATGTGTGTGACAGATGGTACCTCTCTATATAGTAGTATGTGTTTAATGTGTGTGACAGATGGTACCTCTCTATAGTAGTATGTGTTTAATGTGTGTGTGACAGATGGTACCTCTCTATAGTAGTATGTGTTTAATGTGTGTGTGTGACAGATGGTACCTCTCTATATAGTAGTATGTGTTTAATGTGTGTGTGACTGATGGTACCTCTCTATAGTAGTATGTGTTTAATGTGTGTGTGACAGATGGTACCTCTCTATAGTAGTATGTGTTTAATGTGTGTGTGACAGATGGTACCTCTCTATATAGTAGTATGTGTTTAATGTGTGTGTGACAGATGGTACCTCTCTATATAGTAGTATGTGTTTAATGTGTGTGTGACAGATGGTACCTCTCTATAGTAGTATGTGTTTAATGTGTGTGTGTGACAGATGGTACCTCTCTATATAGTAGTATGTGTTTAATGTGTGTGTGTGACAGATGGTACCTCTCTATATAGTAGTATGTGTTTAATGTGTGTGTGACAGATGGTACCTCTCTATATAGTAGTATGTGTTTAATGTGTGTGTGTGACAGATGGTACCTCTCTATAGTAGTATGTGTTTAATGTGTGTGTGACAGATGGTACCTCTCTATAGTAGTATGTGTTTAATGTGTGTGTGACAGATGGTACCTCTCTATATAGTAGTATGTGTTTAATGTGTGTGTGTGTGTGACAGATGGTACCTCTCTATAGTAGTATGTGTTTAATGTGTGTGTGTGACAGATGGTACCTCTCTATAGTAGTATGTGTTTAATGTGTGTGTGTGTGTGTGACAGATGGTACCTCTCTATAGTAGTATGTGTTTAATGTGTGTGTGTGACAGATGGTACCTCTCTATATAGTAGTATGTGTTTAATGTGTGTGTGACAGATGGTACCTCTCTATATAGTAGTATGTGTTTAATGTGTGTGTGTGACAGATGGTACCTCTCTATAGTAGTATGTGTTTAATGTGTGTGTGACAGATGGTACCTCTCTATAGTAGTATGTGTTTAATGTGTGTGTGTGACAGATGGTACCTCTCTATAGTAGTATATGTTTAATGTGTGTGTGACAGATGGTACCTCTCTATAGTAGTATGTGTTTAATGTGTGTGTGTGACAGATGGTACCTCTCTATATAGTAGTATGTGTTTAATGTGTGTGACAGATGGTACCTTTCTATAGTAGTATGTGTTTAATGTGTGTGTGACAGATGGTACCTCTCTATAGTAGTATGTGTTTAATGTGTGTGTGTGACAGATGGTACCTCTCTATATAGTAGTATGTGTTTAATGTGTGTGTGACAGATGGTACCTCTCTATAGTAGTATGTGTTTAATGTGTGTGTGTGACAGATGGTACCTCTGTATAGTAGTATGTGTTTAATGTGTGTGTGACAGATGGTACCTCTCTATAGTAGTATGTGTTTAATGTCTGTGTGACAGATGGTACCTCTCTATATAGTAGTATGTGTTTAATGTGTGTGTGTGACAGATGGTACCTCTCTATATAGTAGTATGTGTTTAATGTCTGTGTGACAGATGGTACCTTTCTATATAGTAGTATGTGTTTAATGTGTGTGTGTGACAGATGGTACCTCTCTATATAGTAGTATGTGTTTAATGTGTGTGTGACAGATGGTACCTCTCTATAGTAGTATGTGTTTAATGTGTGTGTGTGACAGATGGTACCTCTCTATACAGTAGTATGTGTTTAATGTCTGTGTGACAGATGGTACCTCTCTATATAGTAATATGTGTTTAATGTGTGTGTGACAGATGGTACCTCTCTATATAGTAGTATGTGTTTAATGTGTGTGTGACAGATGGTACCTCTCTATAGTAGTATGTGTTTAATGTGTGTGTGACAGATGGTACCTCTCTATAGTAGTATGTGTTTAATGTGTGTGTGACAGATGGTACCTCTCTATAGTAGTATGTGTTTAATGTGTGTGTGACAGATGGTACCTCTCTATAGTAGTATGTGTTTAATGTGTGTGTGACAGATGGTACCTCTCTATATAGTAGTATGTGTTTAATGTGTGTGTGACATATGGTACCTCTCTATATAGTAGTATGTGTTTAATGTGTGTGTGTGACAGATGGTACCTCTCTATATAGTAGTATGTGTTTAATGTGTGTGTGTGACAGATGGTACCTCTCTATATAGTAGTATGTGTTTAATGTGTGTGTGACAGATGGTACCTCTCTATATAGTAGTATGTGTTTAATGTGTGTGTGACAGACGGTACCTCTCTATATAGTAGTATGTGTTTAATGTGTGTGTGTGACAGATGGTACCTCTCTATATAGTAGTATGTGTTTAATGTGTGTGTGTGACAGATGGTACCTCTCTATATAGTAGTATGTGCTTAATGTGTGTGTGTGACAGATGGTACCTCTCTATATAGTAGTATGTGTTTAATGTCTGTGTGACAGATGGTACCTCTCTATATAGTAGTATGTGTTTAATGTGTGTGTGACAGATGGTACCTCTCTATATAGTAGTATGTGTTTAATGTGTGTGTGACAGATGGTACCTCTCTATAGTAGTATGTGTTTAATGTGTGTGTGACAGATGGTACCTCTCTATATAGTAGTATGTGTTTAATGTGTGTGTGACAGATGGTACCTCTCTATAGTAGTATGTGTTTAATGTGTGTGTGACAGATGGTACCTCTATATAGTAGTATGTGTTTAATGTGTGTGTGACAGATGGTACCTCTCTATAGTAGTATGTGTTTAATGTGTGTGTGACAGATGGTGCCTCTCTATATAGTAGTATGTGTTTAATGTGTGTGTGACAGATGGTACCTCTCTATATAGTAGTATGTGTTTAATGTGTGTGTGTGACAGATGGTACCTCTCTATATAGTAGTATGTGTTTAATGTGTGTGTGACAGATGGTACCTCTCTATAGTAGTATGTGTTTAATGTGTGTGTGACAGATGGTACCTCTCTATAGTAGTATGTGTTTAATGTGTGTGTGACAGATGGTACCTCTCTATAGTAGTATGTGTTTAATGTGTGTGTGTGACAGATGGTGCCTCTCTATATAGTAGTATGTGTTTAATGTGTGTGTGACAGATGGTACCTCTCTATATAGTAGTATGTGTTTAATGTGTGTGTGACAGATGGTACCTCTCTATATAGTAGTATGTGTTTAATGTGTGTGTGACAGATGGTACCTCTCTATAGTAGTATGTGTTTAATGTGTGTGACAGATGGTACCTCTCTATATAGTAGTATGTGTTTAATGTGTGTGTGACAGATGGTACCTCTCTATATAGTAGTATGTGTTTAATGTGTGTGTGACAGATGGTACCTCTCTATAGTAGTATGTGTTTAATGTGTGTGTGACAGATGGTACCTCTCTATATAGTAGTATGTGTTTAATGTGTGTGTGTGACAGATGGTACCTCTCTATAGTAGTATGTGTTTAATGTGTGTGTGTGACAGATGGTACCTCTCTATATAGTAGTATGTGTTTAATGTGTGTGTGTGACAGATGGTACCTCTCTATGGTAGTATGTGTTTAATGTGTGTGTGACAGATGGTACCTCTCTATATAGTAGTATGTGTTTAATGTGTGTGTGTGTGACAGATGGTACCTCTCTATATAGTAGTATGTGTTTAATGTGTGTGTGACAGACGGTACCTCTCTATATAGTAGTATGTGTTTAATGTGTGTGTGTGACAGATGGTACCTCTCTATATAGTAGTATGTGTTTAATGTGTGTGTGACAGATGGTACCTCTCTATAGTAGTATGTGTTTAATGTGTGTGACAGATGGTACCTCTCTATATAGTAGTATGTGTTTAATGTGTGTGTGTGACAGATGGTACCTCTCTATAGTAGTATGTGTTTAATGTGTGTGTGTGACAGATGGTACCTCTCTATATAGTAGTATGTGTTTAATGTGTGTGTGTGACAGATGGTACCTCTCTATAGTAGTATGTGTTTAATGTGTGTGTGACAGATGGTACCTCTCTATATAGTAGTATGTGTTTAATGTGTGTGTGTGACAGATGGTACCTCTCTATATAGTAGTATGTGTTTAATGTGTGTGACAGATGGTACCTCTCTATATAGTAGTATGTGTTTAATGTGTGTGTGACAGATGGTACCTCTCTATAGTAGTATGTGTTTAATGTGTGTGACAGATGGTACCTCTCTATAGTGTTATAGAACTACGTAGAAGGTGCTGGGGAGGTGCTGTATATCTGAATGTTTAATGTGTGTGTGAGACAGATTCTATCTCTCTATAGTGTTATATGTCTGTGTATAAGGGGTTGTGTGTGAGACAGATAGTACCTCTCTAAAGTGTTATATATCTGTGTATACAGTGGTGTGTGTGTGTGTGTGTGTGAGATAGATGGTACCTCTCCATAGTGTTGTGTCTGTGTGAAAGATAGCACTTCTCTGTAGTGTTTTATGTCTGTGTATAAGGTGTGTGTGTTTGTGAGAGAGATAGATGGTACCTCTTCATAGTGTTATGTCTGTGTATAAGGTGTGTGTGTGTGAAGGATAGTACTTCTCTATAGTGTTTTATGTCTGTGTATAAGGTGTGTGAGAAAGATAGTACTTCTCTATAGTGTTATTTGACTGTGTATAAGGTGCTGGAGTGGTGCTGAGCATGTGTGTGTGCAGGTGGTACCTTTCTGTAGTGTTATATGTCTGTGTATAAGGTGCTGAGCGTGTGCAGATGGTAGCTTTCTGTAGTGTTATATGTCTGTGTATAAGGTGCTGAGCGTGTGCAGATGGTACCTTTCTGTAGTGTTATATGTCTGTGTATAAGGTGCTGAGCATGTGCAGGTGGTACATTTCTGTAGTGTTATATGTTTGTGTATAAGGTGCTGAGCATGTGCAGGTGGTACCTTTCTGTAGTGTTATATGTCTGTGTATAAGGTGCTGAGCATGTGCAGGTGGTACATTTCTGTAGTGTTATATGTCTGTGTATAAGGTGCTGAGCGTGTGCAGGTGGTACCTTTCTGTAGTGTTATATGTCTGTGTATAAGGTTCTGAGCGTGTGCAGGTGGTACCTTTCTGTAGTGTTATATGCCTGTGTATAAGGTGCTGAGCATGTGCAGGTGGTACCTTTCTGAAGTGTTATATGCCTGTGTATAAGGTGCTGAGCGTGTGCAGGTGGTACCTTTCTGTAGTGTTATATGTCTGTGTATAAGGTGCTGAGTGTGTGCAGATTGTACCTTTCTGTAGTGTTATATGCCTGTGTATAAGGTGCTGAGCATGTGCAGGTGGTACCTTTCTGTAGCGTTATATGCCTGTGTATAAGGTGCTGAGCATGTGCAGGTGGTACCTTTCTGTAGCGTTATATGACTGTGTATAAGGTGCTGAGTGTGTGCAGGTGGTACCTTTCTGTAGTGTTATATGTCTGTGTATAAGGTGCTGAGCATGTGCAGATTGTACCTTTCTGCAGTGTTATATGCCTGTGTATAAGGTGCTGAGCGTGTGCAGGTGGTACCTTTCTGTAGTGTTATATGTCTGTGTATAAGGTGCTGAGTGTGTGCAGATTGTACCTTTCTGTAGTGTTATATGCCTGTGTATAAGGTGCTGAGCATGTGCAGGTGGTACCTTTCTGTAGTGTTATATGCCTGTGTATAAGGTGCTGAGCATTTGCAGGTGGTACCTTTCTGTAGTGTTATATGCCTGTGTATAAGGTGCTGAGCGTGTGCAGGTGGTACCTTTCTGTAGCGTTATATGACTGTGTATAAGGTGCTGAGCGTGTGCAGGTGGTACCTTTCTGTAGTGTTATATGTCTGTGTATAAGGTGCTGAGCATGTGCAGGTGGTACCTTTCTGTAGTGTTATATGTCTGTGTATAAGGTACTGAGCATGTGCAGGTGGTACCTTTCTGTAGTGTTATATGTCTGTGTATAAGGTGCTGAGCATGTGCAGGTGGTACCTTTCTGTAGTATTATATGCCTGTGTATAAGGTGCTGAGCGTGTGCAGGTGGTACCGTTCTGTAGTGTTATATGCCTGTGTATAAGGTGCTGAGCGTGTGCAGGTGGTAGCTTTCTGTAGTGTTATATGTCTGTGTATAAGGTGCTGAGCGTGTGCAGGTGGTACCTTTCTGTAGTGTTATATGTCTGTGTATAAGGTGCTGAGCGTGTGCAGGTGGTACCGTTCTGTAGTGTTATATGTCTGTGTATAAGGTGCTGAGCATGTGCAGGTGGTACCTTTCTGTAGTGTTATGTGTGTGTTTAAGGTACTGAGCGTGTGCAGGTGGTACCTTTCTGTAGTGTTATATGTCTGTGTATAAGGTACTGAGCGTGTGCAGGTGGTACCTTTCTGTAGTGTTATATGTCTGTGTATAAGGTGCTGAGCGTGTGCAGGTGGTACCTTTCTGTAGTGTTATATGTCTGTGTATAAGGTGCTGAGCATGTGCAGGTGGTACCTTTCTGTAGTGTTATGTCTGTGTTTAAGGTACTGAGCGTGTGCAGGTGGTACCTTTCTGTAGTGTTATATGTCTGTGTATAAGGTGCTGAGCGTGTGCAGGTGGTACCTTTCTGTAGTGTTATGTCTGTGTATAAGGTGCTGAGCGTGTGCAGGTAGTACCTTTCTGTAGTATTATATGTCTGTGTATAAGGTGCTGAGCGTGTGCAGGTGGTACCTTTCTGTAGTGTTATGTCTGTGTATAAGGTACTGAGCGTGTGCAGGTGGTACCTTTCTGTAGTGTTATATGTCTGTGTATAAGGTGCTGAGCGTGTGCAGGTGGTACCTTTCTGTAGTTTTATATGTCTGTGTATAAGGTGCTGAGCGTGTGCAGGTGGTACCTTTCTGTAGTGTTATATGTCTGTGTATAAGGTGCTGAGCGTGTGCAGGTGGTACCTTTCTGTAGTATTATATGTCTGTGTATAAGGTGCTGAGCGTGTGCAGGTGGTACCTTTCTGTAGTGTTATATGTCTGTGTATAAGGTGCTGAGCGTGTGCAGGTGGTACCTTTCTATAGTGTTATATGTCTGTGTATAAGGTGCTGAGCATGTGCAGGTGGTACCTTTCTGTAGTGTTATATGCCTGTGTATAAGGTGCTGAGTGTGTGCAGGTGGTACCTTTCTGTAGTGTTATATGTCTGTGTATAAGGTGCTGAGCGTGTGCAGGTGGTACCTTTCTGTAGTGTTATATGTCTGTGTATAAGGTGCTGAGCGTGTGCAGGTGGTACCTTTCTGTAGTGTTATATGTCTGTGTATAAGGTGCTGAGCATGTGCAGGTGGTACCTTTCTGTAGTGTTATATGCCTGTGTATAAGGTGCTGAGCGTGTGCAGGTGGTACCTTTCTGTAGTGTTATATGTCTGTGTATAAGCTGCTGAGTGTGTGCAGATGGTACCTTTCTGTAGTGTTATATCTGTGTATAAGGTGCTGAGCATGTGCAGGTGGTACCTTTCTGTAGTATTATATGTCTGTGTATAAGGTGCTGAGCATGTGCAGGTGGTACCTTTCTGTAGTATTATATGTCTGTGTATAAGGTGCTGAGCAAGGTCTGATTGTGTGTATTATATAAAGAGACTTAAAACACTCTCTATAGTGTTATACCTCTGTTTATAATAATATTATGCAAGGTACTGGGGGGAGGCTGTGTGTGTGAAAGAGCTGAAACTGATTTCGAAGCCATTAAAGCCTCTTAATCTCAGTGCATTTTGACAGATTTCACAGTTAGATATTGCTAGTTCATGTGTGCCATGTAGATAACCATGTAGTTATTTATGAGTCAGCACTGATTGGCTAAAATGCAAGTCTGTCAAAATAACTGAGATAAATGGGGAGATTTAATAAGCAGCGGATGCTGCTTTCTCCACTGCTCCTTAACTTGTCCGCTACCTTTTAGGTGGAGGACTTCAATCATCCTGATCCATTCGGGATGAATGACACCCCTGCTAGCAGCCGATTGGCCACGGATGTGCAGGGGGTGGCATTGCACAAGCATTTCACCAGAAATGCTTGTGTAATGTTAAATGCCAGCAGCACATGCTGTCTGTATTTACAGTAGCTTGGTCCAACGGACATGATTCACTACAGCAAATCATGTCCGCTCGACCCATAATAAATCTACCCAAAGGGGCAGTCTGCAGAGGCTTAGATACAAGGTGATCACAGAGGTAAAACGTATATTAATATAACCGTGTTGGTTATGCAAAACTGGGGAATGGGTAATAAAGGGATTATCTATCTTTTTAAACAATAAATATTTTCATGTAGACCGTCCCTTTAACGTTCAAACTGTTCTCCAATCAGCGCTCTAGCTACTGCTATATTAATACACTAGTGACCATCGCACTTGTGCAATAGATGTGCAGTACGCTAGGGACTGTGACACTTGTGCAGTACACTAGGGATTGTGACACTTGTGCAGTACACTAGGGATTGTGACACTTGTGCAGTACACTAGGGATTGTGACACTTGTGCAGTACACTAGGGATTGTGACACTTGTGCAGTACACTAGGGGCCGTCACACTTGTGCAGTACACTAGGGACCGTGACACTTGTGCAGTACACTAGGGACCGTGACACTTGTGCAGTACACTAGGGGCCGTCACACTTGTGCAGTACACTAGGGACCGTGACACTTGTGCAATACACTAGGGACCATCACACTTGTGCAGTACACTAGGGACCATCACACTTGTGCAATACACTAGGGACCATCACACTTGTGCAGTACACTAGGGACCGTGACACTTGTGCAGTACACTAGGGACCGTGACACTTGTGCAGTACACTAGGGACCGTGACACTTGTGCAGTACACTAGGGACCGTGACACTTGTGCAGTACACTAGGGACCGTGACACTTGTGCAATACACTAGGGACCGTGACACTTGTGCAATACACTAGGGACCGTGACACTTGTGCAGTACACTAGGGACCGTGACACTTGTGCAGTACACTAGGGACCGTGACACTTGTGCAGTACACTAGGGACCATCACACTTGTGCAGTACACTAGGGGACAACACACTTGTGCAGTACACTAGGGGACAACACACTTGTGCAGTACACTAGGGGACAACACACTTGTGCAGTACACTAGGGACCATCACACTTGTGCAGTACACTAGGCGACAACACACTTGTGCAGTACACTAGGGACCGTGACACTTGTGCAGTACACTAGGGACCGTGACACTTGTGCAGTACACTAGGGACCGTGACACTTGTGCAGTACACTAGGGACCGTGACACTTGTGCAGTACACTAGGGACCGTCACACTTGTGCAGTACACTAGGGACCGTGACACTTGTGCAGTACACTAGGGACCGTGACACTTGTGCAATACACTAGGGACCGTGACACTTGTGCAATACACTAGGGACCGTGACACTTGTGCAATACACTAGGGACCGTGACACTTGTGCGGTACACTAGGGGCCGTGACACTTGTGCGGTACACTAGGGACCGTGACACTTGTGCAGTACACTAGGGACCGTGACACTTGTGCAGTACACTAGGGACCGTGACACTTGTGCAGTACTCTAGGGACCGTCACACTTGTGCAGTACTCTAGGGACCGTCACACTTGTGCAGTACTCTAGGGACCGTCACACTTGTGCAGTACTCTAGGGACCGTCACACTCGTGCAGTACTCTATGGACCGTCACACTCGTGCAGTACACTAGGGACCGTGACACTTGTGCAGTACACTAGGGGCCGTCACACTTGTGCAGTACACTAGGGGCCGTCACACTTGTGCAGTACACTAGGGGCCGTCACACTTGTGCAGTACACTAGGGGCCGTCACACTTGTGCAGTACACTAGGGGCCGTCACACTCGTGCAGTACACTAGGGACCAAAAAACAAAGACACAAAGGAAATCCGATACAGCTTGGTGCTTCACAAAACTTTTTCTTTATTCCATTAAAACAGCAACTCCATATGGAACAGACAGCGAACACACTCCAGCTGAGTGCACAAATACAGGATGGTGGCCACTAATGCTGCTGATGTGTTTCGGCTACCTGTGCCGTAGTCATAGCATGATCAGTGACCCACAATCCCAGCTTTAAAAAGGTGTTGCTTGCATCTCATAGGTTAAGACCACAAACACACCTCCTGTATAGGAGGCTTATATTTTGCCTCTTATTACGTACTCTAGGGACCGTCACACTTGTGCAGTACTCTAGGGACCGTCACACTTGTGCAGTACTCTAGGGACCGTCACACTTGTGCAGTACACTAGGGACCGTGATACTTGTGCAGTACACTAGGGACCGTGACACTTGTGCAGTACACTAGGGACCGTGACACTTGAGCAATACACTAGGGACCTTGACACTTGTGCAATACACTAGGGACCATCACACTTGTGCAGTACACTAGGGACCATCACACTTGTGCAATACACTAGGGACCGTGACACTTGTGCAGTACACTAGGGACCATCACACTTGTGCAATACACTAGGGACCATCACACTTGTGCAGTACACTAGGGACCGTGACACTTGTGCAGTACACTAGGGACCGTGACACTTGTGCAGTACACTAGGGACCGTGACACTTGTGCAATACACTAGGGACCGTGACACTTGTGCAATACACTAGGGACCATCACACTTGTGCAGTACACTAGGGACCGTGACACTTGTGCAATACACTAGGGACCGTGACACTTGTGCGGTACACTAGGGGCCATCACACTTGTGCAGTACACTAGGGACCGTGACACTTGTGCAGTACACTAGGGACCGTGACACTTGTGCAGTACACTAGGGACCGTGACACTTGTGCAGTACACTAGGGACCGTGACACTTGTGCAGTACACTAGGGACCGTGACACTTGTGCAATACACTAGGGACCGTGACACTTGTGCAATACACTAGGGACCGTGACACTTGTGCAGTACACTAGGGACCGTGACACTTGTGCAGTACACTAGGGACCATCACACTTGTGCAGTACACTAGGGGACAACACACTTGTGCAGTACACTAGGGGACAACACACTTGTGCAGTACACTAGGGGACAACACACTTGTGCAGTACACTAGGGACCATCACACTTGTGCAGTACACTAGGCGACAACACACTTGTGCAGTACACTAGGGACCGTGACACTTGTGCAGTACACTAGGGACCATCACACTTGTGCAGTACACTAGGGGACAACACACTTGTGCAGTACACTAGGGGACAACACACTTGTGCAGTACACTAGGGGACAACACACTTGTGCAGTACACTAGGGACCATCACACTTGTGCAGTACACTAGGCGACAACACACTTGTGCAGTACACTAGGGACCGTGACACTTGTGCAGTACACTAGGGACCGTGACACTTGTGCAGTACACTAGGGACCGTGACACTTGTGCAGTACACTAGGGACCGTGACACTTGTGCAGTACACTAGGGACCGTCACACTTGTGCAGTACACTAGGGACCGTCACACTTGTGCAGTACACTAGGGACCGTCACACTTGTGCAGTACACTAGGGACCGTCACACTTGTGCAATACACTAGGGACCGTGACACTTGTGCAATACACTAGGGACCGTGACACTTGTGCAATACACTAGGGACCGTGACACTTGTGCGGTACACTAGGGGCCGTGACACTTGTGCGGTACACTAGGGACCGTGACACTTGTGCAGTACACTAGGGACCGTGACACTTGTGCAGTACACTAGGGACCGTGACACTTGTGCAGTACTCTAGGGACCGTGACACTTGTGCAGTACTCTAGGGACCGTGACACTTGTGCAGTACTCTAGGGACCGTCACACTTGTGCAGTACTCTAGGGACCGTCACACTTGTGCAGTACTCTAGGGACCGTCACACTCGTGCAGTACTCTATGGACCGTCACACTCGTGCAGTACACTAGGGACCGTGACACTTGTGCAGTACACTAGGGGCCGTCACACTTGTGCAGTACACTAGGGGCCGTCACACTTGTGCAGTACACTAGGGGCCGTCACACTTGTGCAGTACACTAGGGGCCGTCACACTTGTGCAGTACACTAGGGGCCGTCACACTCGTGCAGTACACTAGGGACCAAAAAACAAAGACACAAAGGAAATCCGATACAGCTTGGTGCTTCACAAAACTTTTTCTTTATTCCATTAAAACAGCAACTCCATATGGAACAGACAGCGAACACACTCCAGCTGAGTGCACAAATACAGGATGGTGGCCACTAATGCTGCTGATGTGTTTCGGCTACCTGTGCCGTAGTCATAGCATGATCAGTGACCCACAATCCCAGCTTTAAAAAGGTGTTGCTTGCATCTCATAGGTTAAGACCACAAACACACCTCCTGTATAGGAGGCTTATATTTTGCCTCTTATTACGTACTCTAGGGACCGTCACACTTGTGCAGTACTCTAGGGACCGTCACACTTGTGCAGTACTCTAGGGACCGTCACACTTGTGCAGTACACTAGGGACCGTGACACTTGTGCAGTACACTAGGGACCGTGACACTTGTGCAGTACACTAGGGACCGTGACACTTGAGCAATACACTAGGGACCTTGACACTTGTGCAATACACTAGGGACCATCACACTTGTGCAGTACACTAGGGACCATCACACTTGTGCAATACACTAGGGACCGTGACACTTGTGCAGTACACTAGGGACCATCACACTTGTGCAATACACTAGGGACCATCACACTTGTGCAGTACACTAGGGACCGTGACACTTGTGCAGTACACTAGGGACCGTGACACTTGTGCAGTACACTAGGGACCGTGACACTTGTGCAATACACTAGGGACCGTGACACTTGTGCAATACACTAGGGACCATCACACTTGTGCAGTACACTAGGGACCGTGACACTTGTGCAATACACTAGGGACCGTGACACTTGTGCGGTACACTAGGGGCCATCACACTTGTGCAGTACACTAGGGACCGTGACACTTGTGCAGTACACTAGGGACCGTGACACTTGTGCAGTACACTAGGGACCGTGACACTTGTGCAATACACTAGGGACCATGACACTTGTGCAATTCACTAGGGACCATCACACTTGTGCAGTACACTAGGGACCGTCACACTTGTGCAGTACACTAGGGACCGTGACACTTGTGCAATACACTAGGGACCATCACACTTGTGCAATACACTAGGGACCGTGACACTTGTGCAGTACACTAGGGACCATCACACTTGTGCAATACACTAGGGACCGTGACACTTGTGCAGTACACTAGGGACCATCACACTTGTGCAGTACACTAGGGACCATCACACTTGTGCAATACACTAGGGACCGTGACACTTGTGCAGTACACTAGGGACCATCACACTTGTGCAATACACTAGGGACCATCACACTTGTGCAGTACACTAGGGACCATCACAATTGTGCAGTACACTAGGGACCGTGACACTTGTGCAGTACACTAGGGACCGTGACACTTGTGCAGTACACTAGGGACCGTGACACTTGTGCAATACACTAGGGACCATGACAATTGTGCAGTACACTAGGGACCGTGACACTTGTGCAGTACACTAGGGACCGTGACACTTGTGCAGTACACTAGGGACCGTGACACTTGTGCAGTACACTAGGGACCGTGACACTTGTGCAGTACACTAGGGACCGTGACACTTGTGCAGTACACTAGGGACCGTGACACTTGTGCAGTACACTAGGGACCGTGACACTTGTGCAATACACTAGGGACCGTGTCACTTGTGCAATACACTAGGGACCGTGACACTTGTGCAGTACACTAGGGGACAACACACTTGTGCAGTACACTAGGGACCGTGACACTTGTGCAGTACACTAGGGACCATCACACTTGTGCAGTACACTAGGGGACAACACACTTGTGCAGTACACTAGGGGACAACACACTTGTGCAGTACACTAGGGACCGTGACACTTGTGCAGTACACTAGGGACCGTGACACTTGTGCAGTACACTAGGGGACATCACACTTGTGCAGTACACTAGGGACCGTGACACTTGTGCAGTACACTAGGGACCGTGACACTTGTGCAGTACACTAGGGGACAACACACTTGTGCAGTACACTAGGGACCTTGACACTTGTGCAGTACACTAGGGACCGTGACACTTGTGCAGTACACTAGGGGACAACACACTTGTGCAGTACACTAGGGACCGTGACACTTGTGCAGTACACTAGGGACCGTGACACTTGTGCAGTACACTAGGGACCGTGACACTTGTGCAGTACACTAGGGACCGTGACACTTGTGCAGTACACTAGGGACCGTCACACTTGTGCAGTACACTAGGGACCGTCACACTTGTGCAGTACACTAGGGACCGTCACACTTGTGCAGTACACTAGGGACCGTCACACTTGTGCAGTACACTAGGGACCGTGACACTTGTGCAGTACACTAGGGACCGTGACACTTGTGCAGTACACTAGGGACCGTGACACTTGTGCAGTACACTAGGGACCGTGACACTTGTGCAGTACACTAGGGACCGTGACACTTGTGCAGTACACTAGGGACCGTGACACTTGTGCAATACACTAGGGACCGTGACACTTGTGCAATTCACTAGGGACCATCACACTTGTGCAGTACACTAGGGACCGTGACACTTGTGCAGTACACTAGGGACCGTGACACTTGTGCAATACACTAGGGACCATCACACTTGTGCAATACACTAGGGACCGTGACACTTGTGCAGTACACTAGGGACCATCACACTTGTGCAATACACTAGGGACCGTGACACTTGTGCAGTACACTAGGGACCATCACACTTGTGCAGTACACTAGGGACCATCACACTTGTGCAATACACTAGGGACTGTGACACTTGTGCAGTACACTAGGGACCATCACACTTGTGCAATACACTAGGGACCATCACACTTGTGCAGTACACTAGGGACCATCACACTTGTGCAGTACACTAGGGACCGTGACATTTGTGCAGTACACTAGGGACCGTGACACTTGTGCAGCACACTAGGGACCGTGACACTTGTGCAATACACTAGGGACCATGACAATTGTGCAGTACACTAGGGACTGTGACACTTGTGCAGTACACTAGGGACCGTGACACTTGTGCAGTACACTAGGGACCGTGACACTTGTGCAGTACACTAGGGGACAACACACTTGTGCAGTACACTAGCGACCGTGACACTTCTGCAGTATACTAGGGACCATCACACTTGTGCAGTACACTAGGGGACAACACACTTGTGCAGTACACTAGGGGACAACACACTTGTGCAGTACACTAGGGACTGTGACACTTGTGCAGTACACTAGGGACCGTGACACTTGTGCAGTACACTAGGGGACATCACACTTGTGCAGTACACTAGGGACCGTGACACTTGTGCAGTACACTAGGGGACAACACACTTGTGCAGTACACTAGGGACCGTGACACTTGTGCAGTACACTAGGGACCGTGACACTTGTGCAGTACACTAGGGACCGTGACACTTGTGCAGTACACTAGGGACCGTGACACTTGTGCAGTACACTAGGGGACAACACACTTGTGCAGTACACTAGGGACCGTGACACTTGTGCAGTACACTAGGGACCGTGACACTTGTGCAGTACACTAGGGACCAAAAAACAAAGACACAAAGGAAATCCGATACAGCTTGGTGCTTCACAAAACTTTTTCTTTATTCCATTAAAACAGCAACTCCATATGGAACAGACAGCGAACACACTCCAGCTGAGTGCACAAATACAGGATGGTGGCCACTAATGCTGCTGATGTGTTTCGGCTACCTGTGCCGTAGTCATAGCATGATCAGTGACCCACAATCCCAGCTTTAAAAAGGTGTTGCTTGCATCTCATAGGTTAAGACCACAAACACACCTCCTGTATAGGAGGCTTATATTTTGCCTCTTATTACGTACTCTAGGGACCGTCACACTTGTGCAGTACTCTAGGGACCGTCACACTTGTGCAGTACACTAGGGACCGTGACACTTGTGCAGTACACTAGGGACCGTGACACTTGTGCAGTACACTAGGGACCGTGACACTTGTGCAATACACTAGGGACCGTGACACTTGTGCGGTACACTAGGGGCCGTCACACTTGTGCAGTACACTAGGGACCGTGACACTTGTGCAGTACACTAGGGACCGTGACACTTGTGCAGTACACTAGGGACCGTGACACTTGTGCAATACACTAGGGACCGTGACACTTGTGCAATACACTAGGGACCGTGACACTTGTGCAATACACTAGGGACCATCACACTTGTGCAGTACACTAGGGACCATCACACTTGTGCAGTACACTAGGGACCATCACACTTGTGCAATACACTAGGGACCGTGACACCTGTGCAGTACACTAGGGACCGTGACACCTGTGCAGTACACTAGGGACCGTGACACTTGTGCAATACACTAGGGACCGTGACACTTGTGCAGTACACTAGGGACCGTGACACTTGTGCAGTACACTAGGGACCGTGACACTTGTGCAGTACACTAGGGACCATCACACTTGTGCAATACACTAGGGACCATCACACTTGTGCAGTACACTAGGGACCATCACACTTGTGCAGTACACTAGGGACCGTCACACTTGTGCAGTACACTAGGGACCGTGACACTTGTGCAGTACACTAGGGACCGTGACACTTGTGCAATACACTAGGGACCGTGACACTTGTGCAGTACACTAGGGACCATCACACTTGTGCAGTACACTAGGGACCGTGACACTTGTGCAGTACACTAGGGACCGTGACACTTGTGCAATACACTAGGGACCGTGACACTTGTGCAGTACACTAGGGGACAACACACTTGTGCAGTACACTAGGGACCGTGACACTTGTGCAGTACACTAGGGACCATCACACTTGTGCAGTACACTAGGGACCATCACACTTGTGCAGTACACTAGGGGACAACACACTTGTGCAGTACACTAGGGGACAACACACTTGTGCAGTACACTAGGGACCGTGACACTTGTGCAGTACACTAGGGACCGTGACACTTGTGCAGTACACTAGGGACCGTGACACTTGTGCAGTACACTAGGGACCGTGACACTTGTGCAGTACACTAGGGACCGTGACACTTGTGCAGTACACTAGGGACCGTGACACTTGTGCAGTACACTAGGGACCGTGACACTTGTGCAGTACACTAGGGACCGTGACACTTGTGCAGTACACTAGGGGACAACACACTTGTGCAGTACACTAGGGACCGTGACACTTGTGCAGTACACTAGGGACCATCACACTTGTGCAGTACACTAGGGACCATCACACTTGTGCAGTACACTAGGGGACAACACACTTGTGCAGTACACTAGGGGACAACACACTTGTGCAGTACACTAGGGACCGTGACACTTGTGCAGTACACTAGGGACCGTGACACTTGTGCAGTACACTAGGGGACAACACACTTGTGCAGTACACTAGGGACCGTGACACTTGTGCAGTACACTAGGGACCGTGACACTTGTGCAGTACACTAGGGACCGTGACACTTGTGCAGTACACTAGGGACCGTGACACTTGTGCAGTACACTAGGGACCGTGACACTTGTGCAGTACACTAGGGACCGTGACACTTGTGCAGTACACTAGGGACCGTGACACTTGTGCAGTACACTAGGGACCGTGACACTTGTGCAGTACACTAGGGGACAACACACTTGTGCAGTACACTAGGGACCGTGACACTTGTGCAGTACACTAGGGACCGTGACACTTGTGCAGTACACTAGGGACCGTCACACTTGTGCAGTACACTAGGGACCGTGACACTTGTGCAGTACTCTAGGGACCGTCACACTTGTGCAGTACACTAGGGACCAAAAAACAAAGACACAAAGGAAATCCGATACAGCTTGGTGCTTCACAAAACTTTTTCTTTATTCCATTAAAACAGCAACTCCATATGGAACAGACAGCGAACACACTCCAGCTGAGTGCACAAATACAGGATGGTGGCCACTAATGCTGCTGATGTGTTTCGGCTACCTGTGCCGTAGTCATAGCATGATCAGTGACCCACAATCCCAGCTTTAAAAAGGTGTTGCTTGCATCTCATAGGTTAAGACCACAAACACACCTCCTGTATAGGAGGCTTATATTTTGCCTCTTATTACGTACTCTAGGGACCGTCACACTTGTGCAGTACTCTAGGGACCGTCACACTTGTGCAGTACACTAGGGACCGTCACACTTGTGCAGTACACTAGGGACCGTCACACTTGTGCAGTACACTAGGGACCGTCACACTTGTGCAGTACACTAGGGACCGTCACACTTTTGCAGTACACTAGGGACCGTCACACTTGTGCGGTACACTAGGGACCGTCACACTTGTGCGGTACACTAGGGACCGTCACACTTGTGCGGTACACTAGGGACCGTCACACTTGTGCGGTACACTAGGGACCGTCACACTTGTGCAGTACACTAGGGACCGTCACACTTGTGCAGTACACTAGGGGCCGTCACACTCGTGCAGTACACTAGGGACCAAAAAACAAAGACACAAAGGAAATCCGATACAGCTTGGTGCTTCACAAAACTTTTTCTTTATTCCATTAAAACAGCAACTCCATATGGAACAGACAGCGAACACACTCCAGCTGAGTGCACAAATACATGATGGTGGCCACTAATGCTGCTGATGTGTTTTGGCTACCTGTGCCGTAGTCATAGCATGATCAGTGACCCACAATCCCAGCTTTAAAATGGTGTTGCTTGCATCTCATAGGTTAAGACCACAAACACACCTCCTGTATAGGAGGCTTATATTTTGCCTCTTATTACGTACTCTAGGGACCGTCACACTTGTGCAGTACTCTAGGGACCGTCACACTTGTGCAGTACACTAGGGACCGTCACACTTGTGCAGTACACTAGGGACCGTCACACTTGTGCAGTACACTAGGGACCGTCACACTTGTGCAGTACACTAGGGACCGTCACACTTGTGCAGTACACTAGGGACCGTCACACTTGTGCAGTACACTAGGGACCGTGACACTTGTGCAATACACTAGGGACCGTGACACTTGTGCAGTACACTAGGGACCGTGACACTTGTGCAGTACACTAGGGACCGTGACACTTGTGCAGTACACTAGGGACCGTGACACTTGTGCAGTACACTAGGGACCGTGACACTTGTGCAATACACTAGGGACCGTGACACTTGTGCAATACACTAGGGACCATCACACTTGTGCAGTACACTAGGGACCATCACACTTGTGCAATACACTAGGGACCGTGACACTTGTGCAGTACACTAGGGACCGTGACACTTGTGCAATACACTAGGGACCGTGACACTTGTGCAGTACACTAGGGACCGTGACACTTGTGCAGTACACTAGGGACCGTGACACTTGTGCAGTACACTAGGGACCGTGACACTTGTGCAGTACACTAGGGACCATCACACTTGTGCAATACACTAGGGACCATCACACTTGTGCAGTACACTAGGGACCATCACACTTGTGCAGTACACTAGGGACCGTGACACTTGTGCAGTACACTAGGGACCGTGACACTTGTGCAATACACTAGGGACCATGACACTTGTGCAGTACACTAGGGACCGTGACACTTGTGCAGTACACTAGGGACCGTGACACTTGTGCAGTACACTAGGGACCGTGACACTTGTGCAGTACACTAGGGACCGTGACACTTGTGCAGTACACTAGGGACCGTGACACTTGTGCAGTACACTAGGGACCGTGACACTTGTGCAATACACTAGGGACCGTGACACTTGTGCAATACACTAGGGACCGTGACACTTGTGCAGTACACTAGGGGACAACACACTTGTGCAGTACACTAGGGACCATCACACTTGTGCAGTACACTAGGGACCATCACACTTGTGCAGTACACTAGGGACCATCACACTTGTGCAGTACACTAGGGGACAACACACTTGTACAGTACACTAGGGGACAACACACTTGTGCAGTACACTAGGGACCGTGACACTTGTGCTGTACACTAGGGACCGTGACACTTGTGCAGTACACTAGGGGACAACACACTTGTGCAGTACACTAGGGACCGTGACACTTGTGCAGTACACTAGGGGACAACACACTTGTGCAGTACACTAGGGACCGTGACACTTGTGCAGTACACTAGGGACCGTGACACTTGTGCAGTACACTAGGGACCGTCACACTTGTGCAGTACACTAGGGACCAAAAAACAAAGACACAAAGGAAATCCGATACAGCTTGGTGCTTCACAAAACTTTTTCTTTATTCCATTAAAACAGCAACTCCATATGGAACAGACAGCGAACACACTCCAGCTGAGTGCACAAATACAGGATGGTGGCCACTAATGCTGCTGATGTGTTTCGGCTACCTGTGCCGTAGTCATAGCATGATCAGTGACCCACAATCCCAGCTTTAAAAAGGTGTTGCTTGCATCTCATAGGTTAAGACCACAAACACACCTCCTGTATAGGAGGCTTATATTTTGCCTCTTATTACGTACTCTAGGGACCGTCACACTTGTGCAGTACTCTAGGGACCGTCACACTTGTGCAGTACACTAGGGACCGTCACACTTGTGCAGTACACTAGGGACCGTCACACTTGTGCAGTACACTAGGGACCGTCACACTTGTGCAGTACACTAGGGACCGTCACACTTGTGCAGTACACTAGGGACCGTCACACTTGTGCAGTACACTAGGGACCGTCACACTTGTGCAGTACACTAGGGACCGTCACACTTGTGCAGTACACTAGGGACCGTGACACTTGTGCAATACACTAGGGACCGTCACACTTGTGCGGTACACTAGGGGCCGTCACACTTGTGCAGTACACTAGGGACCGTGACACTTGTGCAGTACACTAGGGACCGTGACACTTGTGCAGTACACTAGGGACCGTGACACTTGTGCAATACACTAGGGACCGTGACACTTGTGCAATATACTAGGGACCGTGACACTTGTGCGGTACACTAGGGGCCGTCACACTTGTGCAGTACACTAGGGACCGTGACACTTGTGCAGTACACTAGGGACCGTCACACTTGTGCAGTACACTAGGGACCGTCACACTTGTGCAGTACTCTAGGGGCCGTCACACTTGTGCAGTACTCTAGGGACCGTCACACTTGTGCAGTACTCTAGGGACCGTCACACTTGTGCAGTACTCTAGGGACCGTCACACTTGTGCAGTACTCTAGGGACCGTCACACTCGTGCAGTACTCTAGGGACCATCACACTCGTGCAGTACTCTAGGGACCGTCACACTTGTGCAGTACTCTAGGGACCGTCACACTTGTGCAGTACACTAGGGACCAAAAAACAAAGACACAAAGGAAATCCGATACAGCTTGGTGCTTCACAAAACTTTTTCTTTATTCCATTAAAACAGCAACTCCATATGGAACAGACAGCGAACACACTCCAGCTGAGTGCACAAATACAGGATGGTGGCCACTAATGCTGCTGATGTGTTTCGGCTACCTGTGCTGTAGTCATAGCATGATCAGTGACCCACAATCCCAGCTTTAAAAAGGTGTTGCTTGCATCTCATAGGTTAAGACCACAAACACACCTCCTGTATAGGAGGCTTATATTTTGCCTCTTATTACGTACTCTAGGGACCGTCACACTCGTGCAGTACTCTAGGGACCGTGACACTTGTGCAGTACTCTAGGGACCGTCACACTTGTGCAGTACTCTAGGGACCGTCACACTTGTGCAGTACTCTAGGGACCATCACACTTGTGCAGTACACTAGGGACCGTCACACTTGTGCAGTACACTAGGGACCATCACACTTGTGCAGTACACTAGGGACCGTCACACTTGTGCAGTACTCTAGGGACCATCACACTTGTGCAGTACACTAGGGACCGTCACACTTGTGCAGTACTCTAGGGACCGTCACACTTGTGCAGTACACTGGGGACCGTCACACTTGTGCAGTACTCTAGGGACCGTCACACTTGTGCAGTACACTAGGGACCGTCACACTTGTGCAGTACACTAGGGACCGTCACACTTGTGCAGTACTCTAGGGACCGTCACACTTGTTCAGTACACTAGGGACCGTCACACTTGTGCAGTACACTAGGGACCGTCACACTTGTGCAGTACACTAGGGACCGTCACACTTGTGCAGTACTCTAGGGACCGTCACACTTGTGCAGTACACTAGGGACCGTCACACTTGTGCAGTACACTAGGGACCGTCACACTTGTGCAGTACTCTAGGGACCGTCACACTTGTTCAGTACACTAGGGACCGTCACACTTGTGCAGTACACTGGGGACCGTCACACTTGTGCAGTACACTAGGGACCGTCACACTTGTGCAGTACACTAGGGACCATCACACTTGTGCAGTACACTAGGGACCGTCACACTTGTGCAATACACTAGGGACCATCACACTTGTGCAATACACTAGGGACCGTCACACTTGTGCAGTACACTAGGGACCGTCACACTTGTGCAGTACTCTAGGGACCGTCACACTTGTGCAGTACACTAGGGACCGTCACACTTGTGCAGTACACTGGGGACCGTCACACTTGTGCAGTACACTAGGGACCGTCACACTTGTGCAGTACACTAGGGACCGTCACACTTGTGCAGTACACTGGGGACCATCACACTTGTGCAGTACTCTAGGGACCGTCACACTTGTGCAGTACTCTAGGGACCGTCACACTTGTGCAGTACTCTAGGGACCGTCACACTTGTGCAGTACTCTAGGGGCCGTCACACTTGTGCTGTACACTAGGGACCGTCACACTTGTGCAGTACTCTAGGGACCGTCACACTTGTGCAGTAGACTAGGGGCCGTCACACATGTGCACTGTGTGTGTAGGTGCCCCTGCCCCTTTAAGACAGAGCATCCCTTTAAGGTTGTGTGCATTGCGTGCTGATGCATACTGTTATCGCTCCCTTTAAGACTGTGCACTGTGTGATGTAATTTACCCACTAAAGTTTTGTGTGTCTGCTTCTTTAAGACTGTGTGAGCAGACAGAGCTGGTGTGAACTGTTCCTTTAATGCTGTGTACATGTGGTACAAGATGTCCCTTTAAAGGCTGTGAGTGCTGTGTGTGTGTGCATACATGTGCCCTGTCCCTTTCAAACAGAGTGTCCCTTTAAGTATTTGTGGTGTTGCAAGCGGATGCATACTGTTATCCCTAACTTTAAAGGGACAATCAAGTCAAAATAAAACGTTCTTGAGTCAGATAGAAAATGCGATTTTAAACAACTTTCCAATTTAATTCCATTAACAAAATGTGCACAGTCTTTTTATATTTACAGTTTTTGCAAGTATTTACATAATATAAGTATATGCATTTGTGATTGGCTGATGGCTGTCACATGATACAGTGGGAGTGGAAATAGACTTAAAGGACCAGTAAACACAGTAGATTTGCATAATTAACAACTGCATGATAACAAGGCAATAGTGAGGCAGAGGGAACCTCTCTACAATATTATATATCTATATATAAGGTACTGGGGACTGTGTACAGGTATATAATATTATAGAGAGGTACCCTCTGCCTCACACACAGTGTGCTTATACAGTGTGTATCGGGCATTGGGATATAAACCTTTAGGGTTTAGTTTTACCAGAATACCGAGCACCACAGTATTTTTAGACCCTGCCAGTGTATGTAAATTGTTTATTAGGGTCACTCACACTGTTGCTACTGTCAATAAAACCCACTCAGGGTATAACATTTTATAGGGGTTTAGGACTGTCTCATCTGGCCTCACCTTGTTAATACTGTGATAACTCATTGGGCGTTATCATTGGGATCAGGACATATGAGAGCTTATTAGCCTTTTCAGATTCTTGTAATAAAGTTTAGACAATATACGTTAGAGAGAGCAGAGAGGATTTTTGAGTCTTAAAGAATCTACAGAAATGTCATTAAAAAGTAAATTAAACATGTACGTCACACATTCTGCAGTTTTCTTGAATTATTGAGACATAAGTGAGGTTTGAGAGATGTAGAAACAGATCTGTACATTAATATGTGACATTTACACCCTCCTCTCTAGTTATAGTGTTACTCTCATTGACAAGGTGAATACCTGTTGTTCAGTGTCATTAAGGATCAAAACCAGTTATTGGAGCATTGGTGCTAATTCACGTGTGACCAACAAGAAGACGACTGAGAAGAACCAAACCTCAGAGATCTACTGTACATGCTGACTGGGGAGGTGAGGATGATAAGTTATATTGTCACTTATCTGCTGTTGTGTGTGTGGTTATTAATGTATCTGGAATTTTAAATGAAATATTAAATATATTTTTAGTCTATGGTAAAACCACTTAACCATTTAAAAAGCTTAAATGTAAAGTTTAGGAGCCGTCCCATTTTAGGTTCAGCACCCTGGATAGATCCTTCTTCTTGGTGGCTACATTTAGCCTTTCCACTACATTTCCACTCCCCCTGTACCATGTGATAGCAATCAGCCAATCACAAATGCGTATACGCATAGTCTTAGTTCTTGCACATGCTCAGTAGGAGCTGGTGACTCAAAAAAAGTGTAAATATAAAAGACTGTGCACATTTTTTTAATGGAAGTAAATTGGAAAGTTTTTTAAAATTACATGCTGTGTCTGAATCATGAAAATTTAATAAAACCTGAGTGTCCCTTTAAAGTGAATGTCAATTTTGATTAATTAGTGCCCAGTTTTTAATAAACCTATTAAAAACAAGGGTACTTTAATTAATCAAAATTGACATTTCACTAGTTTTCTTCAAAAACGTACCTTTTAATCCTGACAGCCGATCCAGCGATTCCCCCGGCTGTCGGAAGCCTCTGTGACATCCGAAATGATGAATCCAGCTTCCTCCAATCACGGCTCTCCCAGGGGAATCTTGGCCTGATGCAATGCCGTGATTTGACCCGCGAAGACAGCTTGCGACGGGCGGAGGAAGTGCTGGAGCGGCTGCCAGGATTAAAAGGTAAGTTTTTGAAGAAAACGAGTGAAATGTCAATTTTGATGAATTAAAGTACCCTTGTTTTTTTTATAGGATTATTAAAAACCGGGCACTAATTCATCAAAATTGACATTAACTTTAATTATGAAACAATTAAAAAATAGTCATTGAATTTAAAACTAAAAGTACACATTACATAATAAAAATGCAGTGCAAACAAACATGCTTACATTTTTTTATTTAAGTTGAGCACTCCAGCTCTTTCAGCTGGTTCTTTAGAAAACTCAATTTCTTCTCTTACTCTCCTGTTTTGTTCCTTGAGATCCCAATAACGTAAGTCGGCCTAATTGCTTCTCCCATCTGTCCTCAACCTTATTTTCTCTTCTGTTTATATCACCATTTAAATTCCTGTCTCTCCAGTTTCCTGTATCTGATCCTCTACATTTCTGATATTCCCAAACATTTCTCCTGGTTCTTGTCTGTGATTCTTCAGATTGTTCTCTATTGACTGTTTCACCACTGAAATTGCCTTATGCGTATATGGGTGATCGTCTGGTGCTGAGCGACCTTTATACAACACACACAGCAATACCCCAGGGTCATCAGACAATCTCTGGATTTGGTCATTGACACAGTCTGTGTGGTTTATACTTTACAATATAAATCCTGTTTTTATGGTTTGAGATTTTTTTTATTTTAAGGAACAAATGGAGTTTGATGAAGTTGCAGTTTATTTCTCGGAGGAGGAGTGGAGCTGTTTAGCTGAAGAACAAAAAGAGCTTTATAAGGATGTGATGATGGAGAATTACCAGACCCTCAGCTCTCTAGGTAATAATTTATATAACGCTACAGGGGATGGGACAAAGAGGAAAACACATATAAGTGACACATAAGCTGGGCTTGTGTTAAACAGGTATACAATCTGGGTACAAACAAGCACAGATGGGGGGCGCCCTCATAAGAAGAAAGCAAGAAATAAGCTTATGGTTACAAAAGCAAACCGTCCCAATAGCAATAGCAAACAATGTCTAATGTGTCAGTGGGCTGAGTATAAAATGTGCAGAGTCTTATAAGTTTGAAGATGAGTCCAGGCCCTGGGTGCTCACTGTAGTGGGATAAGGTTCATCTCCCAAAATCAGTAATCTGTATATAACAAACATAAACAGGGGCTCACATGGCCAAGTACAGTAGGATCTGTGCTATTAGATGATATAACATAAATTAATGCACTCACATGCAATGTTGCACCAAAAGCAAAAGGTGCACATCAGGCAGGCTGGATTCTCACAGTCATCAAGCAGACTGGTCTACTGCAAAACACCAATAGCGTTGTCAGCAATCCCCCAGCAGACTTGTGTGTGTGAAAAGGGGAACGATGAGTATACAGCAAGTTTTTTTTACCTCATTGTTTTCAATAAATGTAGTTTTGATTTTAAAACTTGCTGTAAACTCATCGTTCCCCTGACACACAAGTCTGCTGGGGGATTGCTGACAACGTTATTGGTGTTTTGCAGTAGATCAGTCTGCTAGATGACTGTGAGAATCCAGCCTGTCGGATGTGCACCTTTTGCTTTTGGTGCAACATTGCATGTGAGTGCATTAATTTATGTGATATCATCTAATAGTCCAGATCCTACTGTACTTGGCCATGTGATGCCCCTGTTTATGTTTGTTATCTATAAAATCTGTGAGTTGCTTATAACAGGGATTTGTTGCTTAATAAAATTATTCATGAGATCTACAGCCCTGTGTAACCTTCCCTTGCACTGCTCCCTGCTTGCTCATCTAGCTGAGGTCCCATAACCATTTATACATCACACACTGTGCTACTGGCCCATAGTGATCCTGTCATGCATGTGTGTGGCAGATGCTTCTCGTTCTGTATTTATTAGTATTATGACCCTGGGCAAAGTCTCACTAAGGGCGATGGGAGAAACGAGACATGGACTCCTTGCTCAATGTGCTTAAAGGGATATGGCTGCACCTCATTGATGAGGCTCAAAGGAAGCTAAAACAATCATCTGGGGTTGCCATTTCCCTTATTCAGAGGAGAATTGCCTGGTATTTCAGGGCTGGACTGACCTTGTTAGGCAGGATCTTTTTTTCTCTGTGAAAAGCACAATTTGGGCTAAAAGAAGCTACACTCAGGTGGTAACTGGACCATAGAACAAGACACTGAGCTGTTGTTTGTTCCTGGCAGACTGCTTCTCTTTCTGTTTGTGTACTGTGTGTGATGTCATAATACACAGTGAGTGCCCAGTCATAGGCTCTTCATAATAGTTCTAGGTGTGGGAAGTATAATTGCAAATGTATTCTTTCTTTCTATAAATTTTTATTTTACTCAAAAGTTATTTGCAGTTAAGTTAAAATAAATGTCAGCAGCAGGATGTGTGAAGATTCTTTTTTACTGATTATTTTTTTTTTGCTCCATATAGTGATTTCTATCTCACATAACCTGTTATTTCTGTCCATACAGGATATGTTCATATGAAACCTTTAATTGTTACAAAGATTGAGCATAGAGAGGAGCCGTATGTGAGCAGTTTTCCAATTACCAAAGGTGAGTAGTAAATTCCTACAGTGATAGTTTACTATAAAGTATACCTGATGGTATTCTTTTTGTTCCTCTCTCCTAATAAAATGGGCAATTCAGACTATTATGTGTTAACATATTTATTTATTAACTGGTGCAAATATCTGAAGACTTTATGTGTTACTTCTAGTAACTGAAGTTGCTTGCTTTCTGTTATATGGAACCTGGATCGTATTTTTTTTTTATTTACTACCGTCATTCTTAGCCACATTTATCACACAATATTTATTTTGCTTTTAGTCTATATGTCTGAGATTTTATTGGATAGATATATGAATAGTGTTAATTGTATAACTTACTCATTACAACTTTTAGAAATCCAAGTGCCTTAACTACTAAAGATGCTGATTCCATATGTTCTTTATGCACTAGAGAGACCTGGAGAGACAGGTGTTTTTGTAGTTCCATTAATAACTCTATTGATCACCATGATACGTTATGTGGAGCCGGATTCGTATGTTCTATCTGAATATAAGAATCTTAGTTACCTCCTTTATTAATTGAGTTTGATCCTGGAGATAGGCATTTTTAAAGAACTTATTTCCTTTGCTCTATCTTTAACAATGCTGCATGCTATTTACTCCTATTATCAATTTTTCTTCGTTCTCTTGCTATCTTTATTTAAAAAGCAGGAATGTGATGCATAGGAGCTGGCCCATTTTTGGTTGAGAACCTGGGTTGCTTATTCATGAAACTAACCATACTACATTGGCCACTGCTGATCGTCGTCATTTGGGAAAATACCTGGGTTTTCTGTTTCTCTGGCACTGATGGAGATGTTTCACACTAAATGTTAAAAAGCTTAGTAACATTTGCAGATTCCTTATAAATTGGTCATTATATGAAATCCTACATTTGATTTATGCTAGTGTGGATCATCTCCCTATACTTGATGCCACCATTACATGATTAAAGAGGAAAATTATGTTTGCTATGACTGGTTCTAGTTCATTTCATGATCCCATGGATAAGAAAATGAAGACCAGTTTTGATCAGCTGACCTAGGAAGATATTTTCTAGTCTGACTTGAGCATGGGTGTGACAGGAGATTTGCAGTTCAGGTGTTTGATCTGAGGACTAACATGTTTATGAGGTTGCGGTGGAAGGGGTCTGATTTGAGGAATCGTGACAAATCACCTACAGGGCCATTTGCTTTATCTTAGCTTTTATGTGGGTGTAGGGCTGACAGATAGTCCATGTGGGTTTCGGTAAGCATATGTTGGTTCACTGTTGTAAGATGTGTGTTAAAGGACCAATAAATACAGTAGAATTGCATTATTAACAAGTACATAATAACAAGACAATACAATAACACCTACTCCGAATTTCATAAAAGCAGTAGATTTTTTTTTCTGCCAATTTGAGTAATTACTGTTGGCCAGCAGAAGGAGGCAAAGAGCACCACAGTTAAACTGTTATTCCACGTCATTCCTTGCAGTCGGGTAGTGGTGGCTTTAAAGCAGTTAGGATCTTTTAAAGAGGTACTTTTGAGTTTTCCTAACAATTGCTGCCCTAGTTTAGAAAGCCAGAGTTGGCTACTCAGTTCTTTTTTTTCAAAGGTCTCTGTGAAGAACTGTGTCTTCTCATATCTTGTAACTGTCTACATGCTGGACAGCGGAGCAGGTAAGTGCTTCTTCTTCCAGTTGGGGAGACCACGCACTTAAATTAAAATACACTGCTTTTTTATTGGGACATAGATAATCCTGTTAGATGGGTTACACTGGGGCATGAAACAGGCACTGTAGCATGTGTGAGACTAACATTAGTATGCTAAGAGTTAACTTTCCGGTGCGCTCACCAGGGCTTTGCCTAACAAGTGACTAATCCAGCCCTAAAACATGGTGTTTAAAGTCAGAGGATTCTTTTTCTGAGGATAAATGTTCTGATATTCATCCCCCCCCCCCCCCCGCCCCGAGGCTGTGTGTGAGGATGTGCCCTTCAACTTCCAGCTAGAAAATATCTATGCCTTATTAGAGAAAGTGTTCAAGGCTTTGGAGGTGGATGATTCTCCCACTCCTAACACGCCAGCCGCTAAGATGATTGATAAGTTCTTGAAACCAGTTCCTAAGCAGTCCTCCTTCATCTCTGTGCCTGATTCAGTCACTGAACCGGTGCCTAAGGCATGAAAGAGAGCACTGTGTAGGTGCAGACCACAGAGGAGGCATAGCAAGCCTATCCACACTGAATAAGTTAAAAAACCTCCAGCTGCTTAAAATATATAAAATGGACCTTTTTTAATTTATTTCACAAAGGGCTAACAGTTGACAAGCAATGTTTTGAGCGTGATAGCCCTTAATCATGTTTGCCCCCAGCCACTTAATCAGTGATTAAATATTTTTTCATCAGGTACCAAAATTGCACAATATAAAATGCCACCTAGTGGTCATTAACATATCAACATGATAAGTAAATATATAGTACCTTTATTTTTATGACGTTACCAGGTGGTTAAATAATGTTCAACTGGAATATTATACTTATTAATTTATATTAAGCAGTTTTATGAGAAAGAGACTTTAAAAAAAATTAAAAAAAACATTTTTACTTTGTAAATATAATATTTGAGTTGCAAATTATTTCACCACTAGGTGGCATTTATAACCAGTTAATATATACACTTACAGCCATGGCCAAAAATATTGGCACCCCTGCATTCCTGTCAGATAATGCACCACTTCGCCCAGAAAAATGTTTAGCCATTCTCCTGTTTATTTCTTTTGTTTGTATTGGTATGACACAAAAAAAGTGGAGGAAAAAAAAGCCAAATCTGACACATTCCACGCAAAACTTAAAAAATTGACTGGGCAAAATTATTGGCAACTTTCAAAATTGTAAGAAATAATTGCATTCCAAGGCCTAGATTTGGAGTTCGGCGGTAGCCGTCAAAACCAGCGTTAGAGGCTCCTAACGCTGGTTTTGGCCGCTCGCTGGTATTTGGAGTCAGTGATTAAAGGGTCTAACGCTCACTTTTCAGCCGCGACTTTTCCATACCGCAGATCCCCCTACGCCATTTGCGTATCCTATCTTTTCAATGGGATCTTTCTAACGCCGGTATTTAGAGTCGTTTCTGAAGTGAGCGTTAGAGCTCTAACGACAAAACTCCAGCCGCCTGAAAATAGCAGGAGTTAAGAGCTTTCTGGCTAACGCCGGTTCATAAAGCTCTTAACTACTGTACCCTAAAATACACTAACACCCATAAGCTACCTATGTACCCCTAAACCGAGCTCCCCCCACATCGCCGCCACTCGATTAAAATTTTTAACCCCTAATCTGCCGACCGCCACCTACGTTATACTTATGTACCCCTAATCTGCTGCCCCTAACCCCGCCGACCCCTGTATTACATTTATTAACCCCTAACCTGCCCCCCACAACGTCGCCGCCAGCTACTTAAAATAATTAACCCCTAATCTCCCGACCGCAAAGCGCCGCCACCTACGTTATCCCTATGTACCCCTAATCTGCTACCCCTAACACCGCCGACCCCTGTATTATATTTATTAACCCCTAACCTGCCCCCCACAACGTCGCCGCCAGCTACTTACAATAATTAACCCCTAATCTTCCGACCGCAAAGCGCCGCCACCTACGTTATCCCTATGTACCCCTAATCTGCTACCCCTAACACCGCCGACCCCTATATTATATTTATTAACCCCTAATCTGCCCCCCTCAACGTCGCCGACACCTGCCTACACTTATTAACCCCTAATCTGCCGAGCGGATCTGAGCGCTACTATAATAAAGTTATTAACCCCTAACCCGCCTCACTAACCCTATCATAAATAGTATTAACCCCTAATCTGCCCTCCCTAACATCACCGACACCTACCTTCAATTATTAACCCCTAATCTGACGACCGGAGCTCACCGCTATTCTAATAAATTGATTAACCCCTAAAGCTAAGTCTAACCCTAACACTAACACCCCCCTAACTTAAATATAATTTACATCTAACGAAATTAATTAACTCTTATTAAATAAATGATTCCTATTTAAAGCTAAATACTTACCTGTAAAATAAATCCTAATATAGCTACAATATAAATGATAATTATATTATAGCTATTTTAGGATTAATATTTATTTTACAGGCAACTTGGTATTTATTTTAACTAGGTACAATAGCTATTAAATAGTTAAGAACTATTTAATAGCTACCTAGTTAAAATAATAACAAATTTACCTGTAAAATAAATCCTAACCTAAGATATAATTAAACCTAACACTACCCTATCAATAAAATAATTAAATAAACTACCTACAATTACCTACAATTAACCTAACACTACACTATCAATAAATTAATTAAACACAATTGCTAAAAAAAAATACAATTAAATAAACTAGCTAAAGTACAAAAAATAAAAAAGAACTAAGTTACAAAAAATAAAAAAATATTTACAAACATAAGAAAAATATTACAACAATTTTAAACTAATTACACCTACTCTAAGCCCCCTAATAAAATAACAAAGCCCCCCAAAATAAAAAATTCCCTACCCTATTCTAAATTAAAAAAGTTACAAGCTCTTTTACCTTACCAGCCCTGAACAGGGCCCTTTGCGGGGCATGCCCCAAGAATTTCAGCTCTTTTGCCTGTAAAAGAATAAATACAATACCCCCCCCCCCAACATTACAACCCACCACCCACATACCCCTAATCTAACCCAAACCCCCCTTAAATAAACCTAACACTAAGCCCCTGAAGATCTTCCTACCTTGTCTTCACCATACCAGGTTCACCGATCCGTCCTGGCTCCAACATCTTC